>NW_026005640.1:606047-637176 GCF_001458135.2 Marmota marmota marmota | reverse complement strand
AAAAAAAAAAAAAAAAAAAAAACATTTGCAGGGATTTCAGGAAACTTGGAGTTTTCTGGAAGCTTGCCACACCCTTTCATATGAAATTGTTTTTTCCTTGCCTCTGCTTAGGGCAACTGCAGGAGGGTACAAAGCATAGAGAGTGCACTGAAAACTAGCTTGTAAAGTTCCAAGTAGCTAGCACAAACCATATTAGATTTAGACTTCCAACTGCATCTCTCCCTAGAGGGGAAAACGAAGTGAAAGGAAAAATTCAAGGTGTTCCTACAAATGAACGCTTTAAGCTAGAAGATGGAAATTTGGAGAGCCAATTGCCGCTGGAGTACTTATTATTCCCACAATGTAACAACAGGATCAGTTGAAAAGAACTTTTGCTGGGATTTTGGAAACTCGGAGTTCTTTGGAAGCTTGGCAAACTCTTTTAAATAAAACTGTTTTTTTCTTGCCTCTACTTAGGGCTACTTCAAGAGAGAAACAAGAATAGAGAGTGCACCTTGAACTAATTTAATTAGTAAAGTTTCAAGCAGCTAGCACAAACCGTGTTTGATTTAGAGTTACAATTGCATCTCTCCTTAGAGGAGAAAATGAGGTGAAACTTAAAAATTCAAACTGTTCCTGAAAATGAATGCTTCAAGCGAGAAGAACTAATTTTGGTGGGCCAAGTGTGACTGGAGTACAAATCATTATCGCCAAGTATCATCAAGATTTGGTGAAAAAATATTTCCTGCGCCTTCAGGAAACTCGGAGTTCTGTGGAAGCTTGGCAAACGCTTTCAAATGAAAGTGTTTTTTCTTTGCCTCTGCTTAGGGCTAATTCAAGAGGGAACAAAGCATAGAGATTACACTGACAACTACTTTAGTTTGTAAAGTTTCAAGCAGTTATCAAACACCATGTTTGATTTAGAGTTCCAACTGCATATCTCCCTATAGGCAAAAACAAAGTGAAACAGAAAAATTCAAAGTCTTCCTGCATATGAATGCTTTAACCTAGAAGAAGGAAATTTGGAGAGCTAAGTGCCACTGGAGTACCAATGATTTCCCCAATGTCACAACAGGTTCGGGTGAAAAAAAATTTGCTGGTATTTCAGGAAACTCGAAGTTCTGTGGAAACTTGGCAAATGCTTTCAAATGAAAGTGTTTTTTCCCTTGCCTCTGCTTAGGGCTACTGAAAGAGGGAACAAAGCATAGAGAGAGAACTGAAAAATACTTTAGTTTGTAAAGTTTCAAGCAGCTAGCTTCTAGTTTGTAAAGTTCCAAGTGCATCTCTGCCTAAAGGGGAAAAGGAAGTGATACCTAAAATTTCAAACTGTTGCTGCAAAGGAACGCTTCAACCTAGAAGAACTAAATTTGGCAGGGAAAGGGGGACTGGCGTACTGATCATTACTGCCAAGTATCATCAAGTTTGGGTGAAAAAATATTTGCTGGGATTTCAGGAAACTCGGAGTTCTGTGGAAGCTTAACAAAATCTTTAAAATGAAAGAGATTTTTCCTTGCCTCTCTTATAACTAATGCAAGAGATATCAAAGCACAGAGAGAACACTGAGAACTGATGGAGTGTGTCAAGGCTTAAGAAGCTAGCACAAACAGTGTTAGATTTAGAGTTCCAACTGCATCTATCTGTATTGGGGAAAACAATGTGAAACCTAAAAATTCAATGTGTTCCTGAAAACTAATGCTTTCACCTAGAAGTACGAAATTGGGTAGCCAAGTGCAGCAGAGTACTAATGATTCCTGCAACGTATCAACATGATGGGGTAGAAAAATATTTGCTGAGATTTCAGTAAACTCGGAGCTTCATAGAAGCTTGGCAAATGCTTTCAAATGAAAGTGTTTTTTCCTTGCCTCTGTTTACAGCTACTGCAATAGGGAACAAAGCATAGAGAGAGCACTGAGAACTGATGGAGTGTGTCAAGGTTTAAGCAGTTAGACAAACCGTGTTTGATTTAGAGATGCAATTGCATCTCTCCCTATAGGGGAAAAAGAAGTGAAACTTAAAAATTCAAACTGTTCCTGCAAACAAACGCTAGGGCGAGGTTTAGGATTTGAGTCTGGGCTAGGGTTTGGTTTCGGGTTATGAATTTGTTTAATCTAAGGATTAGAATTTGAGCTAGGGTTAGGGCTAGGGCGAGCATTAGCATTAGGGTTAGGTCTAAGGTTATGTTTAGGATTATATTTAGGTCTAGGTTTTGGGCTAGTATAAGGGCTAGGTTTTGTGTGATGTTTAGGGCTAACGTTAGCTCTATGTGTAATGTAAGAGATAGGTATATGTTTATGACTAGTGTTAGGGTCAGGGTTATGGATAAGTCTATTGATAGGGTTAGGTTTTGGTTTAGGATAATGTTTACAGGTAAGGTTTCTATTAGATTAACTGTCTTCTTTGGGTTAGGTTTATTTTTATGTTTAGGGCCACAATTAGGACCAGTGTGTGGTCTAGTGATAGGTTTAGTCTTTATGTTAGGTTAGGGGTTATTGTTAGGGATAGTGCTAGGTTTTTGTTTAGGGCTAAGGCTAGATTTATAACTCTATTTAGGATCAGGTTTTGTCTAGTGCTTGTGTTAATATTAGGTTTATGTATAGGTTTACTGGTAGGTGTAGTGTTAGGGTTTGGTTAGGGTTAAGGTCAGGTTTAGATGTAGGATTAGTATTTGGGTCAGAATAAGGGTCAGGGTTAGGATTAGAGTTAAAGCTATAATAAGGGCTAGGTTTAGGACTAGTAATAGAGTTAGGGTTTGGGTAGGCTAAGAATTAAGGTTAGGAGTAGAGTAACATTTGGGTGACGGTTTGGCTTAGTGTAAGGAACGGGTTAGAGGTACGGTTATGGTTAGGGTTAGATTCAGGGCTCGGATTAGGGTTAGGATTTGTGTTAGCATTAGGGCTACGGCTAATGAAAGAACTAGTTTTTTGATTAGGGAGAGTTCTAGGGTTAGAGTTATGGCAATGTTTATAGCTAGGGATACTGTTAGGGTCCGACTCAGGGTCAGGGTTATTTCTATGGTTAGGGTTAGCACACAAAACAGGGCTAAGTTTAGCGATAGGTGTGAGATAAGTGTTTGGTTTATGTTAAGGGTTAGAGTTAGGATTATGGCTTTTTTTTGGGCGGGGGCTAGGCTAGGGTTAGGGCTAGTTTTCCAATTAGCATTATGTTTAGGGATAGTGTTAGGGTGAGTTTTGGGCTTAAGGTTAGGGTTTACAACCAGAATTAGGTCTAGGATGATGGTTAGAGTTAGGGTTGGGGCTAGAGATAGGGCTAGGTCTTGGGTTATGTTAATGGATAGATTTTGATTTTTGGATAGGGCTAGGGCAAGAGTTAGAATTAGTCTTAGGGCTAGGGATCAGATTAGGTTTAGGATTAGGGTTAAATTCGGGCTAGGATTAGATCTAGGGTTAGTGTTAGGTTTTGGCATAGAGTTAGGGCTAGGTTTAGGGTTAGCGTTAGGGTTAGGGTAAGGTATGATGTTGCAGCTACTTTTTGTCTAGGGCATGGCATAACATTAGGGTTAGGGCTCTTGTTAATGTTAGTAACCGTAACAATAATTTTAACTGTAACCCTAAGCCTAACCCAACCCTAACCCTAACACAAATTCTAACACTAAACCTAATGCTAACCCTAATCCTAATTTTAACCCTAACCCTAACCATAACCATAACCCTAACTCTAACCATAACCCTAACCTAATTCTAAAACTAAACTTAACCAGAATCCTAACTGTTACTGTAACCCTAAAATAAGCCCTAAACATAACCCTAACACAAATCCTAACACAATCCTAACACTAACACTAAAACTAACCCTAAACCTCACCCTAACCCTAACCCTATGACTAACACTAATTTTTTCATAACCCTAACCATAGCCCTAAACCTTACCCTAATCCTAACACTAACCCTAACCCTAACCCAAAGACTAAACCTCATCCTACCACTAGTCCTAACAGTATTGCTAATCCTAAAAATAGCCCTAACCCTAGTTCTAGCCCTAAAGCAAAACTGAGCCATAGCCCTTACCTAAACCTAGCCTAATGGTAATGCTAGACCTGAAATAAGCCCTATCTGTATTTCTTACCCTAACCCTAACACAAAACCTAAACCAACACCTAGCCTTAATCCTAGCCCTAATTCAAGTCCTATCCCTAACCCTGATCAGTAACTGATCCTGACTCTGACCCTAACACTAACCTTTTTCAAATCATCTCCCTAAAATTAAACCTAATCTAAACACTAGACTTGACCTAGACTTAATGCTATCTCTAATCATAACCTAGTTCTTACATTAGCTGTACTCCTACACTAGCCCTAACCTAACCCAAAACCTAGCCCTAATCCTAGCCCTACCTCTAGTTTTAATCATAGCCCTAACCCTATCCCTAGCCCTAAAACTTAACCTAAACCTAACCCTAAACCTAAACCTTGTCCTAACCTGAAACCTAAACCAAACCATAGCCCTATTCCTAACCATAACACTAGCCCTCAACTAGATATAATTTTATCCATTACCCTAACCATAACCCTAAGCAAATTCTAACCCTATGCCTAAAAGTAACCAAAGCCCTAACCTAACCATAACCCTAGTCCTAACTGTAGCTCTAATCCTATCCATTACCTGAACCACATATTTAACCAAATTATATCCCTAGGCCTAATTCTTACTCTATGCCTTACCCTAACCTTGTCCATTATACTAAACTTAACCTGAACCTGAAACCTAACCATATCTATTACCCTAAAATTAATGTTAATTTTAGCCCTAAATATAAACCTTAACTTAACCCACACCCTAACCCTGACTCTGATTCTAATAATACCCCTAGCTGTAAACCAGACCCTAACACTCAATGTAACCCTTACAATAGACCTGATCATAAACCTAAACCTAAAATTATCCCTAACCATAAGTCTAGAACTGACATTAGCCATAGACCTAATCCTAGCCCTAATACTAGCACAAACCCTACCCCTAATCCTAGCCCTAAGCCTCGTCTTAATCCTAATCCTAACCTTAAGCAGAGCCCTAACCCTAATTTTATCCCATGCCCTAGCCCAAAATGTACCTGTAACATCATACCTTACCCTAACCCTAATGCTAACCCTAACACTAGCCCTAACTCTAGGCCAAAATCTAACACTAACCTTAGGGATAATCCTAGCCCTCAATTAACCATAATCCTAAACTTAATCCTATCCCTATTCCTATGACTAACGCTAAATCTCACCCTAGAACTATCCCTAGGTAAAAACCTATCCCTTACTATAACGCATACCCTAGCCCTATCCGTAGCCCCAACCATAACTCTAACCATCATCCAAGCCCTAAACCTGGTTGTAAACACTAACCTTAAGCCCAAACCTCACCCTAAAAAAAGCCCTAAACCAAATGCTAATTGGAAAACTAGCTCTAACCCTACCCTAGCCCAAAAATAAAACCGAGCCATAATCCTAACCCTAAACCTTAACCTAAACAAAACACTAACGTTACACCTATCCTAAACTTAGCCCTAATTTGAGTACTAACCCTAACCTTAGAGACAACCCTGACCCTGACTTGGACCCTAATAGTACCCTACCTCTGAACATTGCCCTAATGCTAACCATAGTTGTAGCCCTAATCAGAAAACTAGTTCTGTCATTAGCCATAACCCTAATGCTAATACAAATCCTAGCCTAATCCGAGCCCTGATTCTAACCCTAACCCTAACCCTACCTCTAACCCTATCCCTTATCCTAAGCCAAGCAATTTCCCAAATGCTACTCTAGTCCTAAACTTTATTCTTAGCCTATGCCAAACCCTAACTCTATTACTAGTCCTAAACCTAGCCCTCATTCTAGCTTTAATCCTAATCCTAACCCTGACCCTTATTCTGATCCTAACACTAACCCTAGATCTAAATCTGACCCTAATTCTAAACTGAACCCTAACTCTACCCTTACAGGTAAACCTATAATTAAACCTAACAGTAACACTAGCACTAGACTAAACCTAAACCTAAATAGAGTCATCAATCTAGCCTTATCCCTAAAAAAGCCTAGCACTAGTACTAACAATAACACTTAACCTAACGTAAAGTCTAAACATATCACTAGACCAAATGCTAGTCCTGATTGTGGCCTTAACCATAAAACTAATTCTAACCCAACAATGACCTGTACCCTAATAGAAACCCTAGCTCTAAACCTTATCCTAAACCAAAACCTGACCCTAACACTAGCCATAACCATATCCCTAGCTCTTACATTACCCATAGGCCTAATGTTAGCCCTAAACATCACACAAAACCTAGCCCTTATCCTAGCCCTAAACCTAGCCCTAATCATAACCCTAACCATAACCTTAGACCTAACCCTAATGCTAAACCTCGCTCTAGCCTTAAACCTATCTAAAACTCTAATCCTTACACTAAACATAACCCTAACCCTAAACCTAAACCTAGCACTAACTCAAACCCTAACACTCGCCCTAGGCCTAACCCTAGCTCAAATGCCTACACTTACCTTAAATCTAAAACTAATATTAAACCTTGGCCGAACCCTAACCTTAACCCTAATCCTAACCTTAAGCCTAGCCCTAACCTTAGCACTAACCCTATCTATTACCCTAAAGATAGGCCTAACCCAAATGCTATTCGTAGGCCTAATTATAACCATATCGCTAACACTAACTGTATCCATTACTCTAAACTTACCCTGAACCATAAATCTAATTCTATCCATTACCCTAACCCTAAACCTAACCCACCACTAATTCAAGCATTAACCCTAAATCTTAATCTAAACCAAACCTTACCCAGACCTGACACTAATAATACACCTAGCACTAAACCTGATCCCTACCCTAAACCTAACCCTTATACTAGACATGGCCATAACCTAACACTAAAACTGATACTAACCATAAACCTAGAACTGACATTAGCCCTAGCCCTAATGCTAGCCCTAGCCCTAACACAATACCTCAGCTTAATCCTTAACCTAGTCTTAATCCTTAAACTAGCCTTAATCCTAACCAAAACCCTAACCTTATCCCTAGCCCTAATTCTAACCCTCACCATAGTTCTAAAGCTAGCTATAACCCTATCCCTTCCCCTAAATCTAATCCAAATCCTAACACTAACACTAACCCTAACCCTAGGCCTCACCCAAACACTAACCCTAGAGCAAATCCTAACCCTAATTTAGCCATAACCCTAAACCTACCCCTAACCCTACCCAAAGACTAACTTGAACTCTTGCCTTAATCCTAGTTCTAGTTATAACCCTATCAGTTACCATAACCTTATCACTAGCCCTAACCTTAGCCCTAACCCTAGCCATAGCCCTAAACCTAGATCTAACCATAACAATAAACCTAAGCCTAAACTTCACCCTACCACTAGCCCTAACACTATCAATAATCATAAAACTAGCCCTAACCCTAGGCCTAGTTCTAAAACAAAACTCAGCCATAGCCTTATCCATAACCCTATCCTAAACTTAACTCTAGACCTGACATTAGCCCTATCCCTAAATCTAATTCTAGTTCTAAGGCTAGACTTAATTCTAATGCTAATTTTAACCCAAGCCATAACCCTAAATTTATCTCTTGTCCTAGTACTAAACATAGCTTTAATATCATACCTTACCCTAACCCTAATGCTAACCCTAACCCTAGCCATAAACCTAGGCCTAAATCTTACACTAATCCTAGCACTAATCCTAGCCCTAATTTAGCCCTAACACTAAACCTAACCCTATCCCTATCCCTAAGACTAAATTGAACTCTCGCCTTAGCCCTATCCCTAGTTCTAAACCTATCCCTTACCTTAACCCCAAAACTAGCCCTAACCCTAACTGCAAACTAAGCCCTAACCTTCGCCAAAGGCTTAAAGCTAGATCTAAAACTAAAATTAAGTATAAACCTCTCCCTAACACTAGATTTAACCCTAATGCTAATTGGAAAACTAGCCCTAAATCTACGCTAAACCTAAAACAAAACAGAGCCATAACCCTAAACCTTAACCTAAACCAAACACTAAAGCTACATCTAGCCCTATACCCAGCCCTAATTTGAGTGTTAACTCTAACCCTAGAAATAACCCTGACCCTGACTCAGCCCCTAACACTAACCCTAGCTCTAAACATTGCCCAAATGCTAACACTAGAACTAACCCTGAACAGAAACCTTGTTCTTTCATTAGCCATAACCCTAATGGTAATACAAACCCTAGCCCGAATCTGAGACCTAACCCTATTTTTTAACTCTAACCCTAACCCTAATCCTAACTCTAACCCTAACCCTACCTTAAACCCTATCCCTTTCCATAAGCCAAACCCTAACTGTAATGATACCCTAGTCCTAAACTTAATCCTTAGCCTACCCTAAACCCTAAATTTATTACTAGTCCTATCCTAGCCTCATTCTAGTTCTAAACCTAACCCTAAAGCTGACCCTTATTCTGACCCTAACACTAACCCTAAGTCTAAAACTGACTCTAACACTAAACTGAACCCTAACACTTCCCATACCGGTAAACATATACTTAAACCTAATCCTAAATATAGTCATAAATCTAGCCCTAGCCCTAAATAAAACCGAGCACTAGCACTAACAATAACCATTAACCTAACTTAAAGACTAACCCTATCCCTAGACCCAAGGCTAGTCATAATTCTGTCACTAACTCTAAACCTGAACAATGATCCTTAACCCTTAAGAAATCTATCTCTAAACCTTATCCTAACTCAAAACCTAACCCTAACACTAGACATACACATAACCCTGAACCTAAAACTAGACATAAACATATTCCTAGCTCTTATATTTCCCATAGCCCTAATGTTAGCTCTAAACCTCATACAAAACCTAGCCCTTATCCTAGCACTAAACTTAGCCCTAATTGTAACCCTAACCATAAACCTAGACCTAAGCTTAATCCTATGCTTGCCCTAGCCCTAAACCTAGCTCAAACTTTAACCCTTACCCTAAACATTACCCTAACCCTAACCCTAGAACTAACTCTAACCCTAACCCTCGCCCATGACTTAACCCTAGCTCAAATGCTAATACTTACCCTAAAACTATCCCTTACACTAATCGTAGCGCCTAACCGTAACCCTACCCTAATCGTAACCTAATCCCTAGCCCTAACCTTAGCTCTAACACTATCCATTACCCTAAGGATGAGCCTAACTCACATGCTAACCCTAGGCATAATGCTAACCCTATCGCTAACACTAACCCTATCCATTACTCAAAATCTAACATGAACCCTAAACCTAATCCTCTGCATTAATGTATCTGTGACCCTAACCCTAAAGCTAACTCAATCCTTAACCCTAAAACTTAACCTAAAAAAAAAAAAAACCTACCAAACCCTACCTGGACACCCAGCTTTAAACCTCAACCTTACCTAAACCTAACCCTTACACTAGACCAAGCCGTAACCTAAGCCCAAAACTAACACTAAAAATAAATCTAGATCTGACATTAGACCTATCCCTAATCCAAGCCCTAGCCCTAACACAAAACCTCATCCTAGGATTAAACATAGCCTTAATCCTAATCCTAGCTCTAACCCTAATGCTTACCCTCGCCCTTGCCCTAAACCTAGCTATAACCCGATTCTTTCCCCTAACCCTAACCTTAACCCTAGGCCTAACCCTAACACTAACCCTAGCCCTAAATCTAGCTCTAATTTAGCCATAACCCTAACCCTAACCCTAACCTTAGCCCTAAGACTAACTCTCTCGCCCTAGCCCAATTTCTAGTTCTAACTCTATCTGTTAATAACCCTAACACTAGCTCTAAACTTAGCCCTAAACGTAGCCATAGCCCTAAACATAGATCTAACCATAACAATAAATCTAAGGCTAAACCGAACCATACCACTAATGCTAACACTATCACTAATCCTAAAAGTATCCCTAGCTGTAAAACAAAACTGTGAAAAACCCTAATGCTAACCCTAACCAGATTTTAATCCTAGACTTGATATTAGCTCTATCCCTAATTCTTACCCTAACCCTTACACAAACTCTAACCCTCATTCAAGCCCTAATTCAAGTCTATTCCTAATTCTGATCAGTAACACTGATCTTGACTCTGATGATAACAATAACCCTATCTCTAATCATAACCCTAAACCTAAACCTAATCTACACACGAGATTTATACATACTGCTAAACTTAACACTAGCCCTAATCATAACCCTACTGCTAACATTAGCCCTAGTCCTAAATAGCCATAACCTGACTCAAAACCTAGACCTAATCAGAGCCCTAACCCCAGCTTTAAACCTAGCCCTAACCCTAAACCTAGCCCTAAAACTTAACCTAAACCTAAACATAAACTTAAAAATTGCCCTAATCTGAACTCTAACCCAAACCATAGCCCTAATCCTAACTATAATCCTATCCCCATCTCTAGCTCTAATCTTATCCATTACCCTAACCATAACCCTAATCAAATTCTAACCCTAGGCCTAACCCTAACCAAAGCTCTAACCTAACTATAAACTTAGTCCTAACTGTAGCTCTAATCCAATATATTACCCTAACCATAACCATAACCGAATTAAACCCCTAGGCCTAAACATAACCCTACCCCCAACCATAAACCTGTCCATTACTCTAATTCTAACCTTAAACTTAACCTTAACCATCTCAATTACCCTAACCCTAATACTAACCCTAATGCTAATTTTAGCCCTAAGCCTAATCCTTAACCTAACCCATACCATAACCATGACTCTGACCCCAATAATACCCCTAGCTGTAAATCTGACTCTAACCTTCAACCTAACACTTACAATAGACCTGGCCATAATCCTTAGCCTAAAACTATCCCTATCCATAATCCTAGACCTCACATTAGCCCTATCCCTAATCGTAGCCCTAAAGCTAACAGAAATCATAGTGCTAATCCTAGCCCTAACCCTAACACATATCGTAGCCCTAATCCTATCCCTAAGCCTAGTCTTAATCCTAACCCTAATATTAACCCTACCCCTAAGCCTAATTTTATGCTTTGCCCTAACCCTAAATGTAGCTGTAACATCATACCTTATCCTAACCCTAATGCTAACCCTAACTCTAGCCTAAATTTAGGCCTAAACCTACCATTAACCATAGCTCTAATCTAGCCCTAATTTAGCCCTAACCCTAAACCTAACACTATCCCTATCCCCAAGACTAACTCTAACTCTCACATTAGCCCTATCCCTAGTTTTAAACCTATTCCTTACCTTAACCTAAACCCTATCCCTATCCCTAGCCCCAACCCTAGCCCTAATCTTCACTCTAATCCTAAACCTGGATCTTACCCTAACCTTTAGCAAATCCTCACTCTAACAAAAGCCCTAACCCAAATGCTAATTGGAAAACTAGCCCTAACAGTAACCTAGCCCTAAAACAAAATTGAGCCATAATCCTAACCCTAACCCTTAACCTAAACCAAACCCTAATCCTACACCTAGCCCTAAATGTAGCCCTAATTTGAGTCCTAACTCTAACCCTATAGGTAACCCTGACCCTTACTCGGACTCTCACAGTAACCCTACTTCTAAACATTGACCTAACGCTAACCCTAGAACTATCCCTAATTGGAATCCTAGTTCTTTCATTAGCTATAGCCCTAATGCTAACACAAATCCTTGCCCTATTCCAAAGCCTAAACCTATGTTTAACCCTAAAACTTACCCTAACCCTAACCCAACCCTAACTCTACCTCTAACCCTGTCCCTCACCCTAATGCTACCCTAGTCCTAACCATAATCCTTAGCCTACCTCAAACCCTATCTCTATTACTTGTCCTAAACCTAGCCCTCATTCTAGCTCTAACCCTAACTCTAACCCTGACCCTTATTCTGACCCTAACACTAACCCCAGGTCTAAACATGACACCCTAAAGCGAACCCTAACCATACCCCTACTTGTAAACCTATACCTAAACCTAACATTAACACTAGCACTAGACGAAACATAATCCTAAATAGAGTCATAAATCTAGCCTTACCCATAAACAAAAACCTAGCCCTAGCCCTAACAATAACCAATAACATAACACAAAGACTAACTCTATCGCTAGACCCAACGCTAGTCTTAAAAATGGCCCTCACCCTAAAACTAAACCTAACCCGATAATGAGAGTTAACCTAAAACAAACCCTAGCTCTAAATCTTATGCTAACCCAAAACCTAATGAGAACACTAACTTGTCCATAACCCTAACCCTAAAAATAGCCATAACCATATCCCTAGCTCTTACATTACCCATAGCCCTAATGATAGCCATAAACCTCACACAAATCTTTGCCCTTATCCTAGCCCTAAACCTAGCCCTTATTGTAAACTTAACCATAAGCCTAGACCTAACCCTAAACCTAACCCTCGCCCTAACCCTAATTCTAGCTCAAACTCTAACCATAAATTAAACATAACCCTAACCCTAAACCTAACATTAGCCATGACTCTAACCCTAACCCTCACGCTTGCCCTAATCCTAGTTCAAACGCTAACACTTACCCCAAACCTAACCCTGACATGAACCCTAGGCCTAACCCTCACCCTAATCTTAATTCTAAACTTAATCCTGCCTAAACTTAGCTTTAACACTATCCATTATATCCTAAAGATAATCCTAACCCAAATGCTAACCCTAGGTCTAATACTAACACTATTGCTAACAATAATCCTATTCATTACTCTAAACCTAACCTGAACCCTAAACCTAATCTTATCAATTACCCTTACTCAGAACCTAACCCTATCCCTATCACTAATTCAAGCCTTAACCCTGAATCTTTACCTCAATCTAACCCTACTTGAACTCTGACTCTAATAATACACCTAAATTTAAATCTGACCCTTAACCTAAACCTAAACCTTACACTAGACCTAGCCATAACCTAACCCTAAAACTAACCATAACCATAAACCCAGACCTGACATTAGCCCCAGCCCTAATCCTAGCTCTAACCCTGACACAATAACTAGTCCTCATTTTGTCCTATACCTATCCTTAAAGTTAACCCAAAGCCTAACTCTAGCCCTATCTCTAATTTTAACCCTCGCCCTAGATCTGAACTTAGGTATAACCCAATCATTTCCCCTAACCCTATCACTAACCCTAACACTAACACTAACAATATCTCTAGCCCTAACCATAGGCCTAACCCTAACACTAACCCTGGTACTAATCCTAGCCTTAATTTAACCCTAAACCTAACTATACCCCTAACCTTTGCCTAAGACTAACTCTAACTCTCCCCCTATCCCTATTTCTAGTTCTAACCCTATCATTACAATAAACCTAATACAAGCCCTTAGCCCTAAACCTAGCCCTAGACCCTAACATAGATCTAACCATAACTCTACATTTGACCATAACCCTAAGCCTAATTCTCAACCTACCACAAGACATAACACTATCGCTAATCCTAAAACTGGCCATAACCTTAGCCTTATCCCTTAAACAAAACCGAGCCATTGTCCTAACCCTAAATGTTAACCTAAACAAAACCCAAACCCTAAACCTAGCCATAACCTTCTACCTCTAATTCATGTCCTAGTACTAAAATTAACCCTGACCCTTACATATATTCTAACACTAGCCTTAATTCTAAATATCACACTAAACCTAAAGATAATGCTAACACTAGATCTAGACCAAATACTAACTCTAATCATAACGTTAGTTCTTATATTAGCCATAGCCCTAACCCTAGCCCTAAACCTAACAGAAAAACTAGCCCTAATCTGAGAACTAACCCTAGAAGTAAACATAAACCTAAACCTAACTTTAGTGCTAATCCTAACCCTAACCCTAGCCCTAACCCTAGCTCTAACTCTATCAATCACCCTAAGCCAAACCCTATCCATAATGCTAACCTTAGTCCTAACCCTAATCCATAACATAATACAAACCCTAACCCTATTACTAGTCTTAACTCTAGGCCTCATTATAGCTCTAACCCTAACTCAAATCCTTACCCTATCAAAAACCCTCAGTCTAAATCTGACCCTAACCCTGAACCAAACCCTAAAACTAGCCGTATGAGTAAATTTATACCTAAACCTAACCCTATAGCTAGCCCTAGACCTAAGCCTTATCCTAAATATAACCATAACCCTAGTCCTAGGCCTAAAAATACCTGAGCTCTTGCCCTAACATAATCCTTTACCTAAAGCAAACACTAACCATATCCCTGGACCTAACTCTAGTCCTAATTCTGGCTTTCACATTAAACCTAACTCTAACCTGAACATTGACCCTAACACTAACACTAAACCTAGCTCTAAACATGAACCTAACCCCAAACCTAAACATAACACTAGACATAGCCATAACTCTAATCCTAAAACTAACTCTAATCAGAACCCTAGATCTTACATTACACATAGCCTTAAACCTGAGCCTAAACCTAACACAAAAGCTAGCCCTAATCCGAGGCCTAAACCTACCATAAGCATATCCGTATTCCTAAATGTAGCCCTACCCTATCCCTTGACTTACACATAACCCTAGCTCAAAGCCTAACCCTTAGCCTAAACATAACACTAGCCCTATTCCTAAACCTAAACCTAACCTTACACCTAATCCTAAACTTAATCTTACTACTACCACTAGCTCTAACTCTAACATTACCCTAAACTTACCCCTAACCCTAATAATAACCCTAGCCCTAAGCCTAACCCTATCTCTAAATCTAATCATAAACCTAACCCTCGAACTAACCCTGAACCTAACATTTGCAATAAACTTAACCGTAAGCCTTACGATAAATCAAAACTAAACCTATCCCTAAACGTAAATTTAACCATAACCTAAAGTGAACCCTAAACCTAATCTTACATCTAATCCGATACATTACTCTAATACTAACCCTATCCCTAAGGAAAAACCTAGCCCTAACCCCAATCCTAACGCTAACCATGAACATAACCCTAACCCAGACCTAAAACAAAACCTAACATTCCCCCTAGCCCTAACTGTAGATTAATCCCTAACCCTTACCCTAACACTAACATTAGCCCTAGCCCTAACCATAATACTAACACTAGCTAACCCTAACACTAAACCTAGTCCATATCCTAGACCTATTTTAGCCCAATTCCTAACCCCAACCCTAACCCTAGAATTAAGACTAACTATAATTTTCACACAAGACCTATCCCTACTTCTAACCCTATCCTTTACAGTAACCATAACCCAAGCTCTATCCCTAGTTGTAACCATTGCACTATCCTTAGATAACTCTAGATCGAAACCTATCTCTAAAACTAAACCTAACCCAATACCTCACCTAAACCTGAAACTAGCTTTAACCCTAATGCTAATCCTAAAATTAGCCCTAACCCTAACCCTAGCCCTAAAACAATACCGAGCCATACCCCTAACACTAACCCTTACCCTAGACCAAACCCTAATCTTACACCAGCCCTAACCCTATCCCTAATTTGAAACCTAACTTTAACCCTAAACATAACTATGACCCTGACTCATATCCAAACACTAACCCTAGCTCTAAACATCACCCTCACCTTAAACCTAATACTAATACTGGAACTAGCCCTAAACCAAATCCTAAAACTAACCCTAATTGTAACAGTAGTTCTTCCAATAGCCGTAACCATAACACTAGCCCAAACCCTAATACAAAAATAGCCCTAATACCAAAACAGCCCTAATCCAAGCCCTAACACGAGCTTTAACCCTAAACCTAACCGTAACCCTGGTCCTAACCCTAGCTCTAACCCTATCCCTTAGCCTAAGCCAAACCCTAACCCTAGTGCTAACTGTATTCTTAGCACTAATCCTTAGCCTAACCAAAACCCTACCTCTGTAAATAGCCCTATCCCTAGCCTTTATTATAGATTTAACCATAATCCAAACCCTAACCCTATCTCTGACCATTATTCTGACCCTAATACAAATCTTAGTTATAAATCTAAACCTAACCCTAAACCAAAACCTAATACTCACCCTACTGGTAGCCTTATACCTAAACCTTACCCTAATACTAGACCTAGACTTAAACCTAATCCTAAATCTAGGCATAACTGTAGCTCTAGACCTAAAGACAAACAAGACGTAGCCTTAACAATAACCCTTAACCTAACCCAATCTCTAACCCTACGTCTAGACCTAACTCTAGTTCTAATTCTGGCTTTAACCCTAACCATTACCCTACCTGAACACTGTCCCAGACACTAACATTAAACCTAGCTCTCAACTTCACCCTAAACCTAAAACTAACCCTAAAACTACACCTAGCCCTAGCATTAACCATAAAACTAGTTCTAAACATTACACTAGTTCTTACATTAGCCATAGCCCTAACCTATCAAAAAAAGCTAGCCTTAATCCAAGCCCTACCTTAGCTTTAACACTTTAACACTTTTATTTAAAGATAACCCTAACAATAACCCTAGCCCTAACCATAACCCTAAGCCTAACTCTAGACCTGATTCTAACCATAACCCTAGCCCTAACCCTAGCTCTAACCCTATTCACTACCCTAAGATAACTATAATCCTTATGATAACCCTAGGCAGAACCCTAATCCTAGAACTAGACTTAATCCTCTCCATTAACCTACACCTATCCTGAACCCTGTGTCATTACCCAATCCCTAAACATAAGACTAATTTGAGCCCAAAACCAAAACCTTAACCTAAACCAAACCCTAACTTTGACGCTGATTCTAATAATACCCATAGTTCTAAACATGACCCTACAAAAATACCTAACCTTACAATAGACCTAGCCATAAAACTAACCCTAAAACTATCCCCAACCTTACGCTAGACCGGACATTAGCCCTAGTTCTAATCCTAGCCCTAACCCTAATACAAAACTTAGCCCACATCATAGCCATGAACGTTGTGTTAATCATAACCCTAAACATAACGTTAACCCTAACCTTAACCCTAAGTCTCACCCTAGACTTAAAACTAGCTATATTCCCATCCCTAACCCTAAACCTAACACTAACCGTAAACCTAATACTAACCCTAGCCCTAACCCTAAACCTAACCCTAATACTAACCCTAGCCTTAATCCAATCCCTAATTTATCCCTATCCCTAACCCTAACCCTAGCCCTAAGACTAACTCTAACTCTCACACTAGTCCTATACCTAGTTATAACCCTATCCCTTACCATCACCATACACCTAGCTCTAAACGTAGACCTACCCTAGCCCTATACTAAGCCCTATCTCAAAACATAGATCTAAACGTAACTCAAAATTTAACCCTAACTCTAAGACTAAGTCTAACCATAACTCTAGTCTTATCCCTAATCCTTAATCTAAGCCTAAATCTCACACTTACACTAACCCTAACCCTAAGACTAATCATAAAACTCGCCCTAACCCTACCCCTAGCCCTAAAACGAAACCGAGTCATAGCCCTAACCTTAACCTTATCCTAAACCAAACCCTAACCCTACACCTAGCCCTAACCCTATCCGTAATTATAGTCTAACCATAACCCGAAAACTAACCCTGACTCTGACACTGACCCTAACACTAACCCTGGCTCTAAACATCATCATCAATGTAAACCTAATTTTCACACTAGATCTAGACCTAACTCTAACACTATAACTAGTTGTAATCAGAAACCACTTCATACATTGGCAGTAGCCTTAACCCTAGCCCTAAACTAACCCAAAAGCTAGCTGTAATCCGAGTCCTAAACCTAGCTTTAACCCTAAACTTAAACCTAACACTAACCCAAACACTAGTTTTAATCCTATACATAACCCTAGCCCTAACCTTAAGGCTAACCCTATCCATTACTGTAACAATAACCCTAATATTTCTGATAACCGTGGCCTAACCCTAACCCTATACATTACACTAAATCGAACCTAAACCCGAAACCGGACCTTGTCATCACCCTAATCCTAAATCTAACACTAATTCGAGCCCTGCACATAAACACCAATGTAACCCAAACCCTAATCCTGATCCTGATTCTAAAAATAACCCTAGATCTAAACCTGACCCTAACCAAAAACCTAACCCTTACATTGAACCAAGCCACAAACCTAACACTAAATCTATCCTTAACTGTAACCCTAGACCTGACATTAGCCATAGCCCTAATACTATCCCTAACCCTAAAACAAATCCTAGTCCTCATTGTAGCCCTAAACCTAGCCTTAATCATTACCCTAACAGTAACCCTAGTTCTAACCATAATACTATCCTTCCCTCTTGCCTTAAACCTAACTATAACCACATCCTTAGTCTAAAATAACCCTAACTCTAACCCTAAGCTAATGGTAATCCTTACCTTATTCTTAGAGCTAGCACTAACCCTAGATTTAAACCTAACTCTAAATCTAACCCTAACTCAATACCTAAGCCTAATCCTAAAACTAGCCCTAACCCTTGCCCTAACATAACCCTAGACATAATTTAGCCCTATCCCTAAACCTAACCCTAACCCTGTCCCTTACCATAACCCTAACCCTAGCCCTAACCCTAGTACTAACCCTGACCCTATCCTTATCCCTAGCACTAAACTTAGGCAAAATGTAACTCTAAATCTAGCGCTACCCCGAAGCCTAAGCCTACCCCTAACAATAACCCAAACCACAATACTAATCCTAAAATGAACCCTAACCTTAGCACTAGCTCTATAACAAAACTGAGCCATAGCTCTAACACTAACCATTAATCTAAACAAAACCCTAACCTTATACCTAGGCCTAAACCTAGCCCTAATTTGAGTTGGGAACCAAACCCTAAAACTAAACCTGAACCTGATACTGACCCTAACACTTCTAGCTCTAAACATGACCATAACCTAACCCTAACACTAAACCTAGCACTAAAACCCTAAAACTAGCCCTAATTGTAAACCTGATAATTACATTAGCTCTAATCCTAAGCCTACACCTAACATAACAAAAAAACGTAGCCCTAATCCAAGACCTAACCCTAGCTTTAAACCTAACCTAATCCTAACACTAGTCCTAATTGTAACCATAACTCTAGCCTTAAACTGATGTCTAACTTTATCCATTACCATAACCATAAACCTAACCATAATGATAACCCTAGGCATAAATCTAACCCTATCCTGAATCCTAACACTTCCATTACCCTAAACCTAACTTGAATCTTGAACCTAACCCTATCATTACCGTAAACCTAATCCTAAACTAATTCAAGCCAAATGTCAAACCTTAGCCTGTCCCAAACCCTAACCCAGACCTTGACCCTAATAATACCCCTAGCTCTAAACTTGACCATAACCAAACACCTAACACTTAGCCTATACATAGTCATAAACTTAATCCTAAAACTGTCTTTAACCATAATTCTGGACCTGAAATTAGCCCTAGCCCTAATCCTAGCCCTAACCCTAAAAGCACACCTAGCCCTCATCCTAGTCCTAAACCTAGCCTTAATCATAACCGTAACTATAGCCCTACACCTAACCCTAATTCTAACCCTCACCATACCTCTAAACCTAGCTATAATGTCATTCCTTGTCCTAAATTTAAACCTAACCCTAACCATAACCCTAGGCTTAAACTAAACACAAAACCTATCCCTAATCCTAGCCCTAATTTAGCTCTATCTCTAACCGTATTCTAACCCTAGCCCTAAGACTAACTCCAACTCTTATCCTAGCCCTATCCCTAGTTCTATCCCTAACCAATTGCGTAAACCTAACACTAGCCTTAACACTCCCCCTAAAGTTAGTCCCAGCCCTGACCCTAACTCTAAAGCCAACCTTAAGCCTAACACTAACACTAGCCCTAACCCTAATGCTAATCATAAAACTAGCCCTAACCCTAATCCTAGCAGTGAAACAAAAGTGAACAATAGCCCTAATCCTAAACCTTAACTTAAACCAAACACTAACAATACACCTAGACCTAAAACTTTCCCTAATTCGAGTCCTAAGCCTCACCTTAAAACTAATCCTGACCCTGACTCATATCCTAACACTCACCCTACCTCTAAATACTGCCTTAAACTCAAACCGAACATTAACATAAACAATGGGCTAAATTCGAGTCTTAACGCTAACCATAGAACAAACCCTGACCCTGACTCCTATCCTAACAAGAACCACAGCTATGAATATTACCCTAACCTTAAACCTAACACTAGCACTAAACTTACCCCTAACCCGAACCCTAAAACAAACCCTATTTCTTACATTAGCCGTTGCCCCAATCCTAGCACTAACACTAACACAAAAAGTAGTCCTTAACCACGCTCTAAACCTAGCTTTAAGTCTAATTCTTACCCTAACCATAGCCCTAACCCTAGATCTAAATCAATTCCTTACCATAAGCGAAACCCTAAAACTTAGAGTAACCCTAGACTTATCCCTAGTTGTTTGACTAACCAAAACCCTAACCCTATTAATAGTCCTAACCCTAGTCTTCATTTTAGCTCTAACCCTATCCTAAAACCTAACCCTAACCATGACCCTTATTCTGACCCTAATACTAAACCTAGTCTAAACCTAACCCCAACCCTAACACAAAATTTACCATAATCCTATCCATAGATCTAACTCTGCACCTAACTCTCAGCCTAGCCCTAATCATAGCTCAGAACCTAACCCTTACAGTAAACATAACTCCAAACCTAATACTAGTTCTAACCCTCACCTTAAGCCTAATACAAGACATAATCCTAATCATAACTCTAGCCCTAACATCAACTCTAACTGTATCCATTACCCTAAATATATCCCTTACCATAATGATAACCCTAGGCTTAATCCTAATCCTATCACTTTCCCAAAACCTATCAATTACCCTAAACCTACCCTGAATCCTAAACCTAACACAATTATTACACTAACCCTAACACTAATGCTAATTCAAGCCCTAATCTAACCTCAAACCTAAACCTTAACACTGACCGTGACCTTAATAATTTCCCTAGCTCCAAACCTGACTCTTACCCTACCTAATGCTTACACTAGACCTAGCCATAAACCTAACCATAAAACTATTCTAAACTTAAACCTAGACTTTATATTAACACTAGACTTAATCCTAGCTCTAAACCTAACACAAACCCTAGCATTTATCCTAGCCCTAAACATAGGCTTAATTTTATCCCCAACCCAAAATATAGGCCTAAACCTATCACTAACCCTAGCCCTAATATTAGCCCTAATTTAGCCCTATCCCTAACCCTAACCCTAAGTATAGCACAAAGAGTAACTCTTTCACCCTAACTCTAACCCTAGTTCTAACTCTATCCCTTACTAGAACCCTAATCCTAGTCCTAACCCTTGGTTTAACCCTAGCCCTATTCATAGCCCTGGCCATAACTCTAGATCTAACCATAACCATAAATCTAACTCTAATCCTAAGCCTAATCCTAAACCTAGCTTTAACCCTAAACATAAATCTAACCCTAAACAAAAACTACTGCAAATCCTATACATAACCCTAGCCCTAAACTTAGGTCTAAATGTATCCATTACCCTAACAATAACCCTAACCCTTAAGCTAACCCTAGACCTAACCCTAACCCTATCCATTACACTTATTAAAAACTAAACCATAAAACTAACCCTGTCATTACCCTAAACCTAAACCCTAACCTAACCCAAACCATAACCTTGACCCTGACCCTAAAAATAACCCTAATATAAACCCGAATCTTACCCTAAACCTAATCCTTACACTGGACCAAGCCATAAATCTAACACTAAATCTATCCCTAACTTTAACCCTAGATCTGACATTAGCAATAGCCCTAATACTATCGCAAAACCTAATACAAAACCTAAACCTCATCCTAGCCATAAACCTAGCCTTAATCATAACCCTAACCCTAACTCTAGCCCTACCCTAATAGTAACCCTTTCCCTAGCCATAAACCTATCCAAAACCACATCCCTTACCATAAACGTAAACCTAACTCTAACCCTAACCCTTGTCGTCACAATTGCCCTATCCTTAGCCCTAGCTTTATCACTAGATCGAAACCTAACTTTAAATCTAACCCTAACTCGATGCCTAAAACTAAAACTAGCCCTAACCCTGAAGCTAATTCTTAACTAGCCCTAACCCTAGCTCTAACTCTAACCCTAGCCATAATATAGCCCTATTCCTAACCCTAACCCTAATCCTAGCCCTCAGAATAACTCTAACTCTCACACTGGCCCTACCACTTGTTCTAATCCTATCCCTTCCCATAAACCTAACCCTATCCTAAATCCTAGTCCTCACCCTGCCCTATCCTTAGCCCTAGCACTAACCTTAGATAAAAACCTAACTCTAAATTTAATCATAAACTGAAGCCTAAGCCTAAATCTAAGACTAGCCCTAAACCTAACACTAATCTAAAATTGTCCTAACCCTACTCCTAGCCCTAAAACCAAACCGAGCCAAAGCTGTAACTCTAACCCTTAACCTAAACCAAGCCCTAACCCTACACCTAGCCCTTAACCCATACCTAATTCGAGTTTTAAGCCAAACCCTAAAACTAACCCTGACCCTTACTCTGACCATAACACTAACCCGAGGTCTAAAAATCACCCTAAACCTAAACCTAAACCTAACAATAAACCTAGCCCTAAAACACTAAAATTAGCCATAATCATTTTCCTAGTACTTACATTAGCTGTAATCCTAACCCTAGCAATAACTTAACCCAAAACCTAGCCCTAATCATAACCATAAACCTAGCCCTAATCTGATTTCTAACTCTATCCATTATCATAACCATAACCCTAACCCTAATGCTAATTCAAGCCCTAACTTTAAACCTAAACCTATCCCGAACCCTAACCCAGAGATTGACCCTAATAATACCCCTAAATCTAAACCTGATGCTACCCTAAACCTAACAATTACAATAGATGTACCCATAATCCTAACCCTAAAACTATCTTTAACCATAATTTTGGACCTGAAATTATCCCTAGCACTAATCCTAGCCCTAACCCTAAAAGAAATTCCTAGCCCCCATCCTAGCCCTAAACCTAGGCTTAATCATAACCCTTACCCTAAACCTGGGCCTAACCCTAACACTAAACCTAGAACTAATCTTAGCCCTAATTTAGCCCTATAACTAACTCTAATCCTACCCTAGCCCTGAAATTATCCCTAGCACTAAATCCTAGCCCTAACACACACCCCCCCAAAAAAACCGAAAAAAAAAAAAAACTAGCTCTCATCATAGCCCTAAACCTAGCCTTAATCATAACCTTAACCTTAACCACAACCCTAACCCTAATTCTAACCCTCACCATACCTATAAACCTACTTATAAAGCCATCCCTTATCCCAAACTTTACCTAACTCTATACCTAAACTCTAAACTCTAACCCTAACCCTAATCCTAACACTAACGCTAACCCTAGGCATAAACTAAACCTAGCCCTAATCCTAGCCCTAATTTAGCCCTAGCTCTACCCCTAAACCTAACCTTAGCCCTAACTCTCACCAGAGCCCTATCCCTAGTTCTAACCCTATCCCTTACCATAACCCTAAACCTAGCCTTAACTCTTGCAGTATCCTTAGTTCCAGCCCTAACCCTAGATCTAAACCTAATTCCAAATTTAACCCTAGCCCTAAGCCTAAGCCTAACACTAACACTAGCCCTAACCCTAACCCTAGGACTAAAACAAAACTGAGTATGAACCCTAATGCTAAAACTTAACTTAAACCAAATCCTTACCACTAGACCTAACCGTAGCCCTGATTTAAGTCCTAACCCTAACCTTAAACCAACCCTGACTCTGACTCATATCCTAACACTCACCCTAGCTCTAAACACTGCCCTCACCTTAAACTGAACCCTACTAGTAACCCTAGGCCTAATTCAATTCCTAACTCTAACCCTAAATCTAAGACTTACCTGACTCCTATCCTAACACAAATCCTAGCTATAAATATCACCCTAACCTTAAATCTAACCCTAACACTAAAACTAATCCATATCCTAATACTAAAACTAACCCTAATGGTAACCCTAGTTCATACATTAGCCATTGCCCTATCCCTAACACAAGACCTAGGCCTAACCCGAGCCCTAAACCTAGCTTTAACCCTAACTCTAACCATAACCATAGACAAAACCCTATCTGTAAATAAATACCTTACCAAAGCAAAATCCTAAACCTAAGGGTAACCCTAGACCTATCCCTAATCCTTAGGATAATCAAAACACTAACCCTATTAATAGCTTTTACCCTTGCCCTCATTCTAGATCTAACCCTATCCAAAAGCCTAACACTAACTCTGACCCTTTTACTGACACTACCACTAATCCTAGGTCTATTCGTAACCTTAACCCAAACCCCAAGTCTACTGAAATCCTATCCCTAGTCCTAATCCTGAACCTAACTCTCAGCCTAGCCCAAACCATAGCTCAGAACCTAACCCTTACACTAAACATAACACTAACCTAACCCTAGTTCTAACACTTACCCTAATCCTAAATCAAGACCTAATCCTAACCATAACCCTAGCCTTAAACTTAAGTCTAACTATATCATTACCCTAAACATAACCCTTACCCTAATGCTAACCCTAGGCCTAACTCTAACATGTCACTATCCTCAAACTTATCAATTATCCTAAACCTACCCTGAACCCTAGACCTAATCTAATCATTACACTAACCCTAACACTAATGTTAATTCGAGCCCTAACTCTAAACTCAAACCTAAACCAAACCCTAACACTGACACTGACCCTAATAATCCCCCTAGCTCTAAACCTCACTCTTACCCTATATCTAACCCTTACACTAGATATATCATAAAACTAACCCTAAAACTACCCATAAGCATAACCCTAGACCTTATAATAGCCCTAGCCATGATACTAGCCCTAACCCCAACACAAACCCTAGCCCTTATCCTAGCCCTAAACTTAGCCTTAATTATAACCCTAACCATAACCCTAGGCCTAACCTAAACACTAACCCTAGCCCTAATCTTAGATCTAATTTAGTCCTCTCCTAACCTTAACCATAACCCTAGTCCAAAGAGTAACTCTAAGTCTCACCTCAGTCCTAACCCTAGTTCTAACCCTATACTCTATTGGAACCCTAATCCTAGCCCAAACCATAGGTTTAACACTAGCCCTATTCATAGCCCTAGCAGCAACCCTAGATCTAAACCTAACTCTAAATCTAACCCTAACCTTTAGTCTAAACCTAAAACTAGCCCTAACCCTAAGGCTAATCCAAAAACTAGCATTAACCCTAGCCCTAAAACAAAACCAAGCCATAGACCTAACCCTAACTCTTAATATAAACTAAGCCCTAACCCTACACTTAGCCATAACTCTAGACCTAATTCGAATTTTAAGCCAAACCCTAAAACTAACCCTGACCCTGACTCTGACCTTAAAACTAACCCTAGCTCTAAACATCACACTAACCCTATACCTAAACCTAGCAATAGACCAAGCCCTAACCCTAACCCTAAAATTAGCCATAATCACAACCCTGGTACTTACATTAGCTGTAATCCTAAACCTAGCCTTAACTTAACCCAAAACCTAGCCTTATTCAGAGCACTATCCCTAGATTTACCCCTAACCCTAACCCTATGACTAATCGTAATTATAACCCTAGCTGTAACCCTGGATTTAACCCTAACACTAACCCTAAGCCTAACCCTATAGATAATTATAACATTGACCCTAGCTCTACCCCTATCTCTAACCCTATCCATTACCCTAACCTAACCCTAAACCTCATGTTAAACCTGGGCCTAAACCTAACGTTATACCTAATCCTAACCCTATCCATTACAGTAAACCTAACCTGAAACCTAAACCTAACACTATCTTTACCCTAATCCTAACTCCAATGCTAATTCTAGTCCTAAGCCTAGAATAACCCTAGCCCTAAACTTACTCCTTTCCCTAACCCTAGATCTAAACCTAACTTTAAATCTAACCCTAATTCTACACCTAAACCAAACCCTAACATTAGCCCTAACTCTAATGCTAATCCTAAAATTATTCCTATCCATAGGCTTAGCCCTAAAACAAAACTGAGCCACAACACTAATCCTAAACTTTTACCTCAACCAGACGCTAAACTTACATCTAGCCCTAAGCCTAGCCCTAATTCAAGTCCTAATCTTAACCCTAAAACTACCCCTGAACCAGTCTCTGACATTAACACTAACCCAAACACTAAACATCACCCTAAACCTAAACCCTAAACCTAATTCTAAAGATAACCTTAGCCCTAACCCTAACACTAACCCTAACCTCAACTGTAATTTTAACCCTAGACCTAACCCTAGCTCAAAACCTAACCTGTACTTTAAAGCTAACCCAAACCCTAACCCTATCCCTAGCCTTAACCGAACCCTAACTCTAGCCCTAATCCTGTCCAAAACCCTAGCACTAATCCTAGTTCTAATGCTATTCATTACCCTAACAATAACCCTAACCCAAATACTAACCCTAGGCCTAACCCAAACCCTATCACTAACAATAACTCTACCAATTACCCTAATCTTAACCTGAATCCTAAACCTAAACCTATCCATAAACCTAAATCTAATTCTAACCCTAATGCTAATTTGAGCCTTAACCCTAATAATTAACCTAAAACCAATCCAGAACCTGACTCTGACCCTAAAAATACACCTTACTCTTAACTCTTAATGTTTAGGGCCTTACCCTAAACCTAACATTATACCTACTCATGAACATAACCCTATAACCATCCCTAGCCATAACCCTAAACCTCATATTATCCCTATCCCTAAAACTTGCCCTAACCCAAAAACAAACTCTAGCTCTCATCCTAACCCCAAATCTAGCTTAATTCTAATACAAACCTAACCCTAGGCCTAAAACTAATTTTAATCATCACCCTAGCTATAAAACTAGCTATAACCCAATCCCTTCCCCTAAACCTAAACCTAAACCTAAACCTAAACATAGCCGTTCCCTAGGCCTAAACCTCCCATCAATCCTAGACATAATCCTAGCCCTAATTTAGCCCTAAACTTAACCCTAACCCTAGTCTTAAGACTAACTCTATCACCCTAGCTCTATTCATAGTTGTAACCCTATCGCCTACTGTAACACAAATCTAGACCTAACCTTAGCCTTAACCCTAGCCATAGCCCTAACCCTAGAATTAACCATAACTCTAAATGTACCGCTAAGCCTAAACTCACCCTATCACTAGCAATAACACTAACATTATTCGTAAAACTACTCTTAACTTTAGCCTTAGCCCTAAAACATAACGAGCCATAGCACTAATCCTAAGCCTTATCCTAAACCAAATCTTAAACCTACATCTTGCCCTAAGCCTACCCATAATTTGAGTTCTATCCCCAACCCTAAAACTAACCCTGACCATGACTCTAAATCTAACACTAACCCTAGCTCAAAACTTCACCCTGAACCTAACCATAAAACTAGACTTACCCCTAACCATAACCCTAAAATTAGCCCTAATGATAACTCTAACATTACATTAGCTGTATTCCTAACATTAGTCCTAATGTAACCCAAAATCTAGCCCTAATGTGAGCCCCAACCCTAGCTTTAATCTTAAATATAAACCTAAACCAAGTCCTAACCCTTACTCTAAACCTAACCCTAACTTTAACCCTTGCACTAACCCTAAACGTAACACTAACCCTAACACTAACACTAACCATAACCCTAGCCCTAACCCTAGCTCTAACCCTATACATTACACGAACACTAACCCTAATGCTAACCCTCAGCCTAAGCCTAACACATTCGCTAACCCTAACCTTTCAAATACCCTAAGCATAACCCTAACCCTAAACTTAACCAAACACTAAACCAATTGTAGCCTTAACCCTAGATAAAACCCTAATCCTTACTCTAACACTAACCTTAGCCCTAACCCTAACAGTAACCCTAAACCTAAAACTACCCCTAGCACTAACCCTAAAACTTGCCCTAATTGTAATCCTAGCTCTTACATTAGCCATAGCCTTAAAGTTAACACAAAACCTAGCCTAGCTCTAATCCAGGCTCTAACCCTAGCTTTAACCCTAACCCTAAACCTAACCCTAGCCCTAACCATAACCCTAACACTAGCCCTAAGACCAGTGTTAACCCTATCACTTACCCTAAGCCAAACTCTAACCCTAAAGCTACCCTAGTCCTAAACCAAATTCTTAGCCTAACCCAAAACCTAACTCTATTTCTAGTCCTAACCCTAACCCTCAAACTAGCTCTATCACTATCCCAAACCCTAACCCTAACTCTGACCTAACACTTACCATAGGTCTATACCTGACCCTAACCCTAAACCGACCACTAATATTGGCACTACTTGTAACCCTATAACTAAATCTTACCCTAACACTAGACCTAGACCTACACTTAATCCTTTATCTAGGGATAACTCTAGGCCTAGCCTAAAACAGAAACTTGGTCTTAGCCCTAATAATAACTCTTAACCTAACCCAAATACTAACCCTAACCCTAGACCAAACCCTAGTTCTAATGGTGGCCCTTACAATAAACGTAACCCTAACCCAAACACTGACCCTTACCCTAACACAAAACCTAGCTCCGAACCTTATCCTAACAAAAAACATAAAGCTAACACTAGATATAGGCATATCACTAACCCTTAAACTAGCCATCACCATAGGCCAAAACCTACCTCTAACTCTATCCAGTACCCTAAACCTAACCCTAACCCTAATGCTAACCCTAAACCTAACCACCCTGACACTGACTCTAACCCTAATCCTCGTCCTAGTCCAAACACTAGCTCAATCCCTAACCCTTAAACTTAACCTAACCCTAACACTAACCCATGGCCTAAACCTAAACCTAACATTAACCCTAGCCCTAATCCTAACCTTAACACTATCCCTAACCCTAGCTCTAAGCCTACATATTACCCTAACTCTAACCCTAACATTAATGATAACCCTAGCCCAAACCCTAACCCTAGCTCTATCCCTACCCATTACCCTAACCTTAAATGTAACCCTAAATCTTCCCTAACCCTAACCCTAGACATAACCATAAATCTAACCCTTGCCATAGAGCTAACCCTTGCTCAAATCCTAAATGTTACCCTAAACCTAAACCTAAGCCTATGCCTAATCCTAACCTTAAGCCAAAACCTATCCCTAACCTAACACAAAATCAAACCCTATCCAGTACCCTAATCCTAATGATAACCCTAGCCCAAACTTTAACACTAACCTTGACCCTAACCATAACTATACCTAGACCTAACCCTAAACCTAATCCTTGCCCTAGTGCTAACCCTAGCTGAAACTCTAAACCATATCCTAATCCTGAACCTAAACCTAACCCTAGGCCTAACACTAACTCTAGTCCTAATACAAAACATAACCCTAGCCCTACCCCTATACATTATCTTAAGCACAACCATAAACCCAAGGCTAATCTTAGGGCTAACCCTAACATTTTGCTAACTCTAACGATACTAATTACTCTACACCTAACATGAACCTTAAACCGAAGAGACCCAACATGGCGGCCGGCGAGGAAGCAGCACTTTCAATACCTCCACAGTAACGGGATCAGAGAGACCCATTAATACACCTACATGCTACCTGCTGAGAAACTTCTAGCAAAATTCTGCTTAAAGGAAACCTGCTGGGAATTAGTAAGTCTATTGGAAGTATCAGTTTGTCTCAGCCACGAGGTGCAGGGGCCCAGTCCCGCCAGCCGCTGCCGAAAGGCCGATGCTAGCCCGGCGACAAACGTTCAAACAGCTGCTGCCTGCCCAGGCCCCTGCCGGCCCGGCTCTGTAAACCGCCCCCGGGATTTGGCGCTGCAAACGACCCCCCCTCACCCCCCCTCGGGTGAACTGCTCCCGACCCCAGGCTCTGCAAACAGCCCCACCCGCCCCGCACTGCGAACAGCCCCGCCCGCACAGCGAACAGGCCCCCGCCCGCCCGGCACTGTGAACACCCCCACGAACACCACGGCGAACGGGATACCACCTTGGTAGAGAGCTGACGTCACGGGCGGAGGAGATAACTTCATTGAAACCAGCGCAACAGGTGCGTAATCCCCTAGCCATCTCTCTCCACACAGCAGGGAAACCTTAAGAGCCCCTCCCAGCTCTCCTGTGAGCTCCATAGCCAGACCGAGGGAATCAGGAGTGGCGCGGGACTCGTGGCGCAGAACTCCCGGCTACCGCTCCCACCAGTGCTGACAACTGAGGTCTCTTGCACCAGCCACCGGGGGCATGGCTACTGGAGGGCAAGCGAATTCGCTGGGGGTTCTCACCCCCAAGCTCTACAAACTTAGGGTCTGAGGGAGGCAAATAGGGAGAGTGTGCCCAGACGTTCATGAAAACAAGGCTCCCAGGAGCAGCAGACCTGGCGTGTAACCAGTATTGTGGTAAGCATCACAGGTGTGCGGGGCCTGGCTTGAGGAAACACAAGAGAAGGCCCTAGGCACTCAGGATTGGAGACCCGCCCAGTCTGGGACGAAGAACTGCTGCACAGTGAATGGTTCCCACCGATTGAGAGAAGATTGGCCCAGTGGGCACAGCTCCACCTACTGGAAGAGAAGTTAATCGAACTCTATGACTGCATTTATTATTATTATTTTCTTTTTCTTTTTCTTTCATTTTCATTTTTTTTGTTGGTGTTATTGTTCTTTAACTTTTTAAAATGTTTTTATTTTTTTTTTAATTTTTTTCTATTTTATTATTATTAGTATTATTTCTTTAAATTTTAATTTTCATTTTTTTATTATCTTTATTATTTTTTAAAAAAAAATTCTTTCTTTCTTTATTTTCTATCTTTTTTTTTCTTTTGTCTTTTCATTTCTTTTCAATTTTCTTATTCCCCCTTCTTTGAATTCTACCTGCCTACTCTCATTCTCTTTAGTGACTTCTCCCCTTCCCTTCTATTATACTTCCTCCCAAGCATCAAATAAATTTATAAGAATAAACAGTAAGTCAGCAGTCAAATAGAACAAGAAGTAACATGAGCAGCATAAAAAAGCAAGAAGAAAAGGAGTACAAACAATGAAGGACAGCCTAAATATTCAGGAGGATCTGGAGTCATTAGAAAAATGGTCATATAAAGATCTCAAGGAATACCTTAGACAGATGGAATGGAACCTTAAAGAGGATACGATACAGCAAATCCAAACAGTGAAAGAACACATTGAAAGTGAATTACATAAA
>NW_026005640.1:507680-604220 GCF_001458135.2 Marmota marmota marmota | reverse complement strand
GAGAAAGCAATCATGAAATTCATATGGAAAAATAAAACACCCAGAATAGCAAAAGCAATTATAAGCAGGAAGTGTGAATCAGGAGGTATTGCGATACCAGATTTCAAACTATATTACAGAGCAATAGTAACAGAAACAGCATGGTACTGGTACCAAAACAGGTGGGTGGACCAATGGTACAGAATAGAGGACACAGAGACTAATCCAGAAAGCTACAACTATCTTATATTTGATAAAGGAGCTAAAAACATGCAATGGAGGAAGGATAGCATCTTCAACAAATTGTGCTGGGAAAACTGAAAATCCATATGCAGCAAAATGAAACTGAATCCCCTCCTCTTGCCATGCACAAAAGTTAACTCAAAGTGAATCAAGGAGCTAGATATCAAATCAGAGACTCTGCATCTGATAGAAGAAAAAGTTGGCTCCGATTTACATATTGTGGGGTCGGGCTCCAAATTCCTTAATAGGACACCCATAGCACAAGAGTTAATAATAAGAATCAACAAATGGGACTTACTTAAACTGAAAATTTTTTTCTCTGCAAGAGAAACAATAAGAGAGGTAAATAGGGAGCCTACATCATGGGAACAAATTTTTACTCCTCACACTTCAGATAGAGCCCTAATATCCAGAGTATACAAAGAACTCAAAAAATTAGACAATAAGATAACAAATAACCCAGTGAACAAATGGGCCAAGGACCTGAACAGACACTTCTCAGAGAAGGACATACAATCAATCAACAAGTACACGAAAAAAATGCTCACCATCTCTAGCAGTCAGAGAAATGCATATCAAAACCACCCTAAGATACCATCTCACTCCAGTAAGGTTGGCAGCCATTATGAAGTCAAACAACAACAAGTGCTGGCGAGGATGTGGCGAAAAGGGTACTCTTGTACATTGCTGGTGGGACTGCAAACTGGTGCGGCCAATTTGGAAAGCAGTATGGAGATTTCTGTGAAAGCTGGGAATGGAACCACCATTTGACCCAGCTATTGCCCTTCTCGGACTATTCCCTGAAGACCTTAAAAGAGCATACTACAGGGATACTGCCACATCAATGTTCATAGCAGCACAATTCACAATTGCTAGACTGTGGAACCAACCCAGATGCCCTTCAATAGATGAATGGATAAAAAAATGTGGCATTTATACACCATGGAGCATTAAGCAGCACTAAAAATTGACAAAATCATGGAATTTGTAGGGAAATGGATGACACTAGAGCAGATTATGCTTAGTGAAGCTAGCCAATCCCTAAAAAACAAATACCAAATGTCTTCTTTAATATAACGAGAGCAACTAAGAACAGAGGAGGGAGGAAGAGCAGGAAGAAAAGATTAACATTAAACAGAGACATGAGGTGGTAGGCAAAGGGAGAGAAAAGGGAAATTGCATGGTAATGGAGGGAGACCCTCATTGTTATACAAAATTACATATAAGAGGTTGTGAGGGGAATGGGAAAATAAACAAGGAGAGAAATGAATTACAGTAGATGGGGTAGAGAGAGAAGATGGGAGGGGAAGGGATGGGGGATAGTTGAGGATAGGAAAGGTAGCAGAATACAACAGTTACTAATAGGGCATTATGTAAAAATGTGGATGTGTAACCGATGTGATTCTGCAATCTGTATTTCGGGTAAAATTGGGAGTTCATAACCAACTTGAATCTAATGCATGAAAGATGATATGTCAAGAGATTTGTCATGTTTTGAACAACCAATAAAAAAAGAACCTTAAACCTAAACCTATCGTAACCCTAACCAAACCCTAATGCTATTTCAAGCTCTAAACCTAAACCCTAACCTAAACCAAACCTGAAACGTAAATCTAACCCTAATAATACCCCTAACTCTAACCCTGACCCTTACCCTAAACCAAACCCTTACACTAGACCTAACCATTAATGTAAACGTCAATCTATCCCTAATGTAAGCCTAGACCTGACACTAGCCCTAGCCCTAATTCTTGTATATCCCTAAAACAAACCTTAGCCATCATCCCGCCCTAAACCTAGCATTATTACTAAACCAAATCATAACCCAGGCCCCAACCGAATTCTAACCTTCGACAAAGCCCTAAAACTAGCTGTAACCCCATCCTTTCCCCTAAACCTAATTCTATCCCTAAACCTAAACCTAAGCCTAAAACTAGGCCAAACCTTAATACAAATGCTAGACCTAATACTAGTCTTAATTTAGCACTAAATCTAAGCTAACCATAGTCCTAAGACTAACTCTAACACTCGCCTTAGTCCTATATCTAGTTCTAACCCTATCCCTTACCATAATCCTATCAATTTCCTTTATATTAGCCATAACACTAGCTCTAGCCCTAATCCTATATCTAACCCTAACTCTAAATCTAATCCCAACCCTAAGCTTAACTTCTCACTCACAAGCCATAATACTAATGCTAATAAAAAAGTAGCCCTAACCTAGCCCTAGACCTACAAAACAACCGAGCCATAGCCCTAATCCTAACCTCTAACATAAACCAAACCCTAAGCCTACACCTAGCCCTAAACCTAGCTCTAATTTGAGTCCTATCCCTAACCCTAAAACAAACCCTGATCCTGACTCTGACCCTAACACTAACCTTAGCTCTAAACATCACTCAAAACCTAAACCTAAACCTAACCCTAGACCTAGCCCTAACCCTAACCTTAAAACTAGCTCTAATTGTTACCCTAGTTTTTATATTGGCAGTACACCAAACCTAGCCCTAACCTAACCCAAAACCTATCCCTAATTGGAGCCCTAACACTACCTTTAACCCTAACAATGACCCTAATTCTAGTCCTAACTTTTACCCTAACACTAACCCTAACCCTAACCCTTGACATAACACAAAACCTAATCCCTAAATTCAGCCTTAATCTTAACCATAAACCTAGCCCTAACCCTATCCATAACCCTAATCCTCATCCTAACCCTAATGCAAACTTAGAATAACACTAAACCTATTCCTAACCCTAAAACTATACATTACCATAAACCTAACCTGAACCCTAAACCTAACCATATCCATAAATCTAATCCAAACTCGAAAAATCTTAACCCTAAAACTGTCTCTAACCAGAAACCTAGACCTGACATTAGCCCTAGCCCTAATGAAACCCTAACCCTAAAACAAACTCTAGCCCTAATTCTAGCCCTAATATTAGCCTTAATCCTAAACCTAACACTAACCATAAACCTGACCCTAATTTTAACACTTGCCCTAGTTCTACAGCTAGCTCTAAATTCATACCTAACCATCACCATAATCATAACTCTAGCCATAAACCTAGGCTCAGCCTTAATACTAACCCTAGCTCTAATACTAGCCCTAATTAAGCTCTAATTCTAACTCTAAATCTAACCCTAACACTAAGACTAACTCTAATTCTCTCCCTAACCCTAGACCTAGTTCTAACCCTATCCCTTATGATAACTCAAACCCTAGCCCTAACCTTAGCCCTAACCTTCTCTGTAGCCCTAAACCTAGATCTAATTTTAACTCTAAATCTAACCCTAACCCTAACCCTAAGCCACACCTTAACACTAGCTCTACCCTAACACTAATTTGATACCCAGCCCTAACCCTAGCCCTAGCCCTCAAGCAAAATCCAGGCATATCACTGACCCTTATCCTTAACCTAAACCAAACCCTAATCCTACACCTAGTGCTAACCCTAGCCCTAATTCGAGTCCTAACTCTAACCCTAGAACTAATACTAACTCTGACTTTGACCTTAACACTAACCCTAGCTCTACACATCAGCCTATCCCTAAATCTAATCCTAACACTAGACATCAACCTAAACCTAACCCTAAAACTAGCTCTAATCATAATCTCAGTTCATAAATTAGCCATAACCCTAAACCTAACACAAAACCTACCCCTAATCCAAGTCCTAATCCTACCTTTAACCCTAACCCTAACCCTGACAATAACCTTAACCCTATTGCTAGTCCTAATCCTAGCTCTAACACTATTTCTTACACTTAGTCAAACCCTCACCCTATTGCTACCCTAGTCCTAACCCTAATTCTATGCCTACCCCAACCCCTAACTCTATTACTAGTCTTAAACCTAGCCCTCATTCTAGCTCTAAACTTATCCCAAACCCTAAACCTAATGCTGACCCTTATTCTAACCCTAACACTAAACCTAGGTTTAAATATGACCCTAACATTATCCGAACCCTAACACTAGCCCTACCAGTAACCCTAACCCTAAACCTAACACTAATACTAGCCCTAGACCTAAACCTAATCCTAAATATAGCCATAACCCTAGCATTACCTTAACAATAACCCTTAACCTAAACCAAACACTAACTTTCCCCCTAGACCTAACCCTAGTCCTCATTCTTGACTTAACACTAAACCTAATCTTAACCTGAACCCTGACACATACCCTAACAAAAACCCTAATGGTAAACCTTATCCAAACCCCAAATCTAACCCTAACACTAGATGAACTCTAAATCTAATCATAACCATAACACTAGCTCTTACATTACCCATATGCCTAACACTAACCCTAAACATCACAAAAAACCTAGCCCTAATTACAGCCCTAAACCGAATTCTAAGCATAACATTAACCCTAAACCTAGCCCTAAACCTAATCTAACCCTTGTTCTATCCCCAACCCGAGCTCAAAACCCAAACCTTACCCTAAACATAAACCTAGCCCAAACTCTAAACCTCACCCTAACAATAACCCTAAACCTAACTGTAACCATAGCACAAACCCTAGCTCCAACTCTGTCCATTACACTAACTATAACCCTAAAACTAATGCTAACCCTAGCCCTAAACCTAACACTAACCATACCCTAGCCCAGACTATAAACCTAACCCTCGCCCTAGGCCTAAACCTAGCTCAAGCCCCAACCCTTACACTTAACCTAAACCTAACACTAACCCAATGCCTAACCCTAACCCTAACCCCAGGACTAATCTTAACCTTAACCCTAGCCCTAAACCTAGATCGAACCCTACCCAATAACCTAACCCTAAACTTAACCTAATGATAACACTAGACCTAAAGCTAAATCTACCCTAACCTTAAACATAAACCTAACCCTAGAACTAACAGTGAACCTAACCCTAACCCTAAATCTAAACTGTCTCAAACCCTAACCCTAATCCTAAACCTAAACCTAACTCTATCTTTAACTGACATCTAAACCTATTAAATCTAATCCTAAGGATAACCCTAGCCCTAACCGTAACTCAATCCCTGACCCTTACCCTTAACCTAACCATAAGAAAATGATAAGCCTAACTCTAACCCTAACCCTAGCCATAATCCGAAACTTAAAACTAGACTTAACTTTAGCTCTAACCCATCCATTACCATAACCCTAACCATAAACATCAAGAAACCCTAGCCCTAACCCTAAACCTTCACTAACCCTAACTGTAAACCTAACCCTAGACCTAACCATAAACCTAACCCTTGTCATAGTCTTAACCCTAGCTCAAATGCTAACAATTATCCTAAACTTAACACTATCCCTAGTCTTAAACCTAAACTTAACCCTAACCCCAACCTGGCATCTAAACCTGTCCATTATCTTAACCCTAATGGTAACACTAATCCTAACTTTAGACTTAATCCCAAACCTAAACCAATCCTTAGCACTAAACCTAGCTCAAACCGTAACCCATACCCTAAATCTAAACCTAGCCTTAACCCTAACCCTAACCCGAAATCTATCCCTAATCTTAAACATAACCCTAGCTCTAACCCTAGCTCTAACCCTATCCATTAACCTAATGATAACCATAAACCTAATGGTAACCCTAGGCCTAACCCTAAGGCTATCCATTACCCTAAATCTAACCTGAGCCCTAAACCTAAACTGAAGCCTAAACCTAACCTGATCCATTACTCTAACTCTAACTCAAACCTAATGCTAATTTGAGCCATAATCCTAAACCTCGACCTAACCCAAACCCCAAACCTGACTGACTATTATATTACCCCTAGCTCTCAACTTGAACCTCACCCTAAACCTAATTCTGAAACTCGACCTAGCCATAAATCTTACCCCAAAACTATCCCTTACCATAACCCTAGACCTGATATTAGCTCTAGCCCTAATTCTCGTCATAACCCTAAAACAAACGCTAGCCCTCATTCTAGCCCTATACCTAGCCTTGATTCTAACCCGAACCCTAACTCTAGCCCTATCCCTCAATTTATCTCTCACCCTAGTTCTGAACCTTTCTATAAACCCATCCTTTCCCCCAAAACTAACCCTAACTCTAACTCTAGACTTAAACCTTACACTAATACTAGACTGGATCCTATTCCTAATTTAGCCCTAACCCTACTACTAGCACTAAGACTACCTCTAACACTTGCCCTACCATATTCCTAGATCTAACCCTATCCTTTACCATAACCCGAACACTTGCCCTAACCTTAGCCTTAACACTAGCCATAGCCCTAACCCTAGAACTAACCATATCTCTAAGTCCAAACCTAACCCTAAGCCTAAACCTCACACTAACACTAGCCCTAACAATAACACAAATCCTAAAACTAGCCCTAATCTAGTTCAAGACCTAAAACAAAACCAAGCCATAGCCATAACCCTAACCCTTAACCTAAACCAAAACCTAACCCTACACCTAGCCCTAACCTTAGCCCTAATTCCAGTCCTAACCTAAACCTAAAATGAACCTTGAGCCTGACTCTGACCTTACACTAACCCTAACTCTAATATCACCCTAAAAGTATACCTAAACCTAAAACTAAAACTAGCCCTAACCATAACCCTAAAAAGAGCCCCAATCATAACTCTAGTTCTTACATTAGCATAGCCCTATTCCTAGATCTCACCTAACACAAAACCTATCCCTAAACTGATACCTACACCTCATTTTAATCCTAACCCTAACCATAGCCCTAACCATTACCCTAACCCTAAAAATAACCCTAAAACTGGCCCTAACCCTAAACCTAACACTAGAGTTAATCCTAATCATAATCCTAGCCCTAACTCTAGCTCTAACCCTATCCATTACCCTAATCATAAGCCTAACCCTAATGCTAACCCTAGCCCTAAACTTAACCCTAATCATAAATCTAGACCTGACACTAACCCTAACCATCGCCCTAGCCCTAACCATAGTTCAAACCCTAACCCTTACCCTAAACCTAACCCTAACACAAACCCTAGGCCTAAACCTAACCTGAGCCCTAATCCTAAACATGACCCTAGCCCTAAACATATCCATTACTCTAAATATAAGCCTAACCCAAACATAGCTCTAAACATATCTCTAACCACACCCATTACCCTAACCCTAACTATAAACATTATAATAGCACTAGCCCTAACCCTTAACTTACTCTAAACCTAACTTTAAACTTAACCCTAGTCCTAACCCTAAACCTATACTAACCCTAACTGTAAACCTAACCCTAGAAGTAAGCACAAACCTAACACTTGCCATAGTCCTAATCCTACTCAAACCCTAAGAGTTATGCTAAACCCAACACTAACCCTAGTCCTAAACCTAAATCTAACCCTATCCATTTAGGCCTAAGCCTAAACCTATCACTAACACTAACCTTATCCTTTCCTAAACCTAACCTGAACACTAAACCTATCCCTATCAATTACTCTAACCCTAACCCTAAACATAATGCTAATTCGAACCCTAAAAATAAACCAAAGCCTAACCCAAACTCTGAGCAAGACACTGACTCTAATAACACACCTTGCTGTAAACCTGATCTATACCCTAAACATAACCCCTAAACTAGGCCTAGCCATAAAATTAACCCTAACAGTATCCCTCATCATAACCCTAGACCTGACATTAGCACTCTACCTAATTATTGCCTTAAACCTAACACAAACTCGAGCCCTCATCCTAGCCCTAAACTAGACTTAATCCTAACCTGAACCCTAATCCTAGCCCAAACCCTAATTTCAACCCTCACCCTAGTTCTGAACGTAGGTATAACCACATCCTTTCCCCTAACCCTAACCTTAACACTATCACTAGCACTCACCCTAGCCCTAAGCCTAGGCCTAATCCTAACACTAACCATAGTTCTAATCCTATCCCTAATTTACTGCTAACTGTAACCCTAACTGTAACCCAAGCCCTACGACTAACCCTAACTCCTGCCCTAGACCTGTTTCTAGTAAGAACCTTATCTATTTCCTAACCTTAACACTAGCCTTAACATTTGTCCTAACCCTAGCCCTAGTCCTATACCTAGAGCTAACCCTAACTTTAAACCTAAACTTCACCCTAACACTAGCCCTAACCCTAATTCTAATTTGAAAACTAGCCCTAACCCTAGCCACAGCCCACAAACAAAACTGAGCTATAGCCCTAATCCTAACCTTAACTTAAAGCAAATCTTAATGCTATACCTAGTACTAACCCTATCCATAAAACTAATACTAACCATAACTCTGACCCTCAAACTAACCCTACCTCGAAACATTACCCTAACCCTAAACCTAACCCAAACACTATACCTAGCCCTAATCCTAACCCTTAAACTATTCCTATCCATAAAGCTAGTTCTTACATTAGCCCCAGCCATAACCCTAACACAAAACCTAACATTAATCTGAGCCTCAACCCTAGCTTCAACCTTAACCCTAACCCTAACACTAACACTAACCCAAACCCTAGCTCAAAACCTATTCCTTACCCTGAGCCAAACTCTCACACTAATGCTACCCTAGTTCTAACCCTAATCCTTAGCTTACTCCAAATTCTAACTCTAATACTAGTCCTAACCCTAGCCCTCATTCTATCTCTAACACTAACCTGAAGCCTAAGCCAAAATCTTACCTTTATTCTGACCCTAACACTAACCTTAGATCAAAGCCTGACCTTAACAATAAACCGAACCCTAACACTAGCCGTACCAGTAAACCTATTCCTAAAACTAACCATAACACTAGCACTAGACCTAAACTTAATCCTAAATATAGCCATAACTCTAGGCCTAGTCCTAAACAAAAACCTAGCCGTAGCCCTAAAATAACCATTAACCGAACACAAAGACTAACCCTAGCCCTAGAACTAACCCTAGTTCTACTTCTGGTCCTAACCATAAACCTAATGCTAACCCGAACACTGATGCTTACCCTAACACAAACCCTAGCTCTAAACCTATCCTAACCCAAAGCTTGAAGGTAACACTATACATATCTATAACCCTAACCCAAAAAACTAGCCATAGTCATAAACCTAGCTCTTACATTACCCATAACCCTAACACTAGCCATAAACCTCACATAAAACCTAGCCCTAATACAAGCCCTAAACCTAGACCTAAGCATAACCTTAACCTTAACCCTAGCACAAAACCTAAACCTAATTCTATAACTAGCCCTTACCCTAGCTCAATATCTAACCCTTACTCTAAACATTAACCTAGCTCTAACCCTAACCCTAATCCTATCCCTAATCCTAAGTGTAACCATAGCCCAAAAAATAGCTCTAACTTTCTCCATTACCTTAAACACAATCCTAATCCTAATGCTAAACCTAGCTCTAACACTAACCCTAACCCTAACCCTAACTGTAGCCCGGATTCTAACCCTAACCCTCGCCCTAGTCCTAACCCTAGCTCAAACCCTAACACTTACCCTAAACCTAACCCTAACACTAACCCTAGGATTAACCCAAACCCTAGCCCTAATCCTAACCTTAACCTAAGCTCTAACATTAGCACTAAACTTATTCATTACTCTAAACATAAGCCTAAACCACATGCTAACCCTAGGCCTAACCCTAAATTTATCCCTAACACTAACCCTATACATTACTATAGCCCTAACCTGAACTTTAAACCTAACTCTACACATTAACCCTAACCCTAAACCTAATGCTAATTTGAGCCCTAACCTTAAACCTTAACCCAAACCAAACCCTATTTATACTCTGACCCCAAGAATAACCTAGCTCTATACCTGACCCCTACACTAAACCTAACCTTTACACTAGACCTAGCCATATACCTATTCCTAACACTATCCCTAACCATAACCCTAGACCTGACATTATCCCTAGTCCTAATCCTAGCCCTAACACTAACACAAACCCTAGCCCTCATGCTAGCCCTAACACTAACAAAAACACTAGCCTTCATCCTAGACATAAACCTAGACTTAATCCTAACCTAAAACCTCACCATATCCCTATCCCTAAATATAACCCTTGCCCTAGAACTGAACCTAGCTATATAAACCCATCCCTTTCCCTAAAACTAACCCTAACCATAGACCTAACAATAGACCTAAACCTAACACTAATCGTAGCGCTAATCCTAGCCCTATTTGAACCCTAACCTTAACCCTACACCTAACCCTAGCACTAAGACTAACTCTAACTCACACCCGAGCCCTATTTCTATTTATAACCCCATTCCTTACCATAACACTCACAATAGCCCTGACCTTATCTCTAACCCTAGCCATAGGCCTAACACTAGATCTAACCATAACTCTAAATCTAACTCTAATCTTAAGCACTAACTCTAACCTATACCTAACACTAACACTATAATTAACCCTAACCCTAACCCTAACACAAACCTAACCCTAACCCTAACACTAACACTAACACTCACCCGAACCAAAACACAACACAAATTCTAATTCTAACACTAACACTGACCCTAATCCTATCCCTTACCTTAACCCTAACACTAATCTAAAACTAAAAACTAACCCTAACCCTAAAACTAACCCTAAACCTACCCCTACCCCAACCCTATACTTCAACCTAACTGAAAACCTAATCCTAACACTAACCATAACACTAACCCTAACACAAAACTTAACACTAACATTATCCCTAACTGTATCCTAAACTTAACTGTAATCCTAACCCTAACAATAAGGCTAAACCTAATCCTAACTCAAACTCTAAACCTAACCCTAACACTAACCTGAACCTTAACCCTAACTGAAACCCTAACCTTTACCCTAAAACTAACCTTAACCCTAAACCTAAACCTATCACTAAACTTAAACCCTACCACTAATCTTAACCCTAACACTAAACTTAACCCTAAAACTAATCATAACACTAACCCTCAAACCTAACACTAACCCTAAAACTAACTCTAAACCTATCCCTAACTCTAACAGTATAATAAACCCTAACCTTAACCCTAACACAAAAACTAACACTAAACCGAAACCTAACCCTATCCCTAACCCTAACCCTAACACGAACACTAATTCTAATCCTAACACTAAATCTAACCCTAAACTTAACCCTAAACGAACCTTAAAATTAACCCTAACCCTAACCCTAAAACTAAACCTAACACTATCACTAAACATAACCCTAAACCCAAACCTAAACCTAACCCTATCCCTAACTCTAACACCAACCCTAATGCAAACCATACCCCTAAATCTAACATAAACCCTAAGTCTAACCCTAACCCTAAAACTAACCCTAACACTACCCTAACACTTACCCTAAACCTAACACTATCCCTAACACTTACCCTAACCCTAACACTACCTGTAACACTACCCTAACACTAACCCTAACACTAACACCAACCATAACACTAACCCTAAACCTCAACTTAAACCTAACAATAAATTTAACCCCAATCCTAATCATATCACTAATTCTAACCCTAAAACTAACCAAAAACCTAACACTAAACCTAACCCTAACCATAACCCTAACCCTAACACTAATCATAACTCTACCCTTAATCCTAACACTAACATTAAATGTAACTCTAAAACTAATCATAATCCCAACACTAAACCAAACCCTAATTCTAACCCTAAATATAACCCTAATCTTATCTGTAAACCTAACACTAACATGAACCCTAACACTTACACAAACCCTAACCCTAACCCTAATCCAAACCCTAAAACTAACTAACCCTAATTCTAACAATACCCTAACATAAAACCTAACAATAACCCTAACACTAACCCTTACCCTAACACTAACCCTAATTCTACCCCTAACCCTAACCCCAACACTAACTCTAACCTATCTCTAACCCTAACACTATAATTACCCCTAACTCTAACCCTAACACAAACCTAACCCTAACCCTAACACTCACACTCACATGAACCCCTGAACCCTAACACAAACCCTAATTCGAACACTAACACTAACCCTAACCCTAATCCTAACCCTTACCGTAACCCTAGGAGTAACCCTAAACTTAACCCTAACCTTAACCCTAAAATTAACCCTAACTCTACCCAAACCCACTTCTAACACTAATCATCACCCTAAACCTAATCCTAACACTAACCCTAACACTAACCCTAACACAAAATTTAATACTAACATTAACCCTAACCCTAACCTAATCCTAATTTTAACCCTAAACCTAACAATAACTCTAACACTAATCCTGACTCAAACCCTACACCTTCCTTAACACTAACCCTAACCCTAACCCTAACTCTTACCCTAACATTAAACTTAACCCTAAACCTAACCCTATCACTAACCTTAACCCTAACCCTAAAGCTAAGCATAACCCTCACCCTAAACCTAACTGTAACCATAACACTAACTCTAAACCTGTCTCTAACTCTAACACTAAAATTAACCCTATCCCTAACCCTAAAACAAACACTAACACTAACCCTAAACCTAAACCTAACCCTCAACCTAACCCTTACCTTAACCCTAACACTCACCCTAACCCTAACATTAACATGAATCCTAATTCTAAACCTAACACTAACCCTAATGCTAATCCTAACCCTTACCTTACCCCTAAACCTAACCCTAAACTTAACCCTAAGCCTAACCCTAACCATAAATATAACCCTAACATTAACCCTAACCATAAACCTAACGCAAAATTTAACACAAACACTAATCCTAATCCTAATGTAATCCTAAACATAACCCTAATGCTAACACTAACCCTAACCCTAATCTTAACTCCAATTCTAAACCTAACCCTAAGCCTTACCCTAACCCTAACCCATACCCTAACACTAACCTTAACTGTAACCATAACCTAGAGTTTAGATTAGGGCTAGTTTTAGAGTCAGCATTAGGTCTAGGTCAAGGTCTTTTGTTTAGATTAGGTTTAGGTTTAGGGAGATGACTAGAGATAGGGTTAGTGTTAGGGTCAGAGTCAGGATCGGTGTTACTGATCAGGGTTAGGGATAGGACTCAAATTAAGGCTAGGATTAAGGCTAGGTGTAGGGTTAGGTTTTGTGTTAGGGTTAAGGTAAGAATTAAGGATAGGGCTAATGTCATGTCTAATGTTACTGTTAGTCTAGGGTTAGGGTTAGGGCTATGGCTCAGTTTTGTTTTAGAGCTAGGGCTAGGGTTAAGGGGTAGTTTTAGGATTAGCGGTAGTGTTAGGGCTAGTGGTAAAATGAGGTTTAGGCTTAGATTTATTATTATGGTTAGATCTAGGTTTAGAGCTAGGGCCTGCATTAGGATTAACATTAGGGCTGGTGTTAGGGTTATGGTGACGGATAGGGTTAGAACTAGAAATAGGACTGGGGTGCGATTAGAGTTATTCTCTGTGCTAGAGTTAGGGGTAGGTTTAGGGTGAGGGCTAAATTAGGGCAGGATTAGCTCTAGGGTTAGAGTTTGTGTTAGGTATAGGGTTAGCGCTAGGGTTATGGTTAGTGTTAGTGTTAGGGTTAGCGTTAGGGTTAGATTTAGGGGAAGGGATGGGGATATAGCTAGTTTTAGAGCTAGTGTTTGGGTTAGAATTTTATTTAGGGCTAGGGTTAGGGTTTGGACTCGGATTAAGGCTAGGTTTAGTGCCAGGATGAGGGTATGTGTTAGGGCTAGGGCTAATGTCATGTCTAGGTTCAAAGTCAGTGGTAGTTTTATGGTTAAGTTATGGCTAGGTCTAGTGTCAGGGTTAGGTTTAGGGTAAGAGTCAGGTTTAGAGCTAGGTGTTTTATTACGGTCAGGGCTGGGTATGGTTTGGTATAGGTTAAAGCTTAGGGTAAAGGCTTGTATTAGCATTAGGGTTTGGTTTAGGATTAGGATAATGGATAGGGTTATGTTTAGGGCTAAAATCAGAGTAATGGATAGGTTATTGTTAGTGATAGAGTTAGTGTTAGGTCTAGGGTTAGCATTTGATTTAGGCTTATCTTTAGGGTAATGGATAGTGTTAGAGCTAAGGTTAAGGTTGGAGTTAAGATTAAGTTTATGGCTAGGGTTAGGGTTAGGCCTCGAGTTAGTGTCAGGTTTAGGGTTATGGTAAGTATTAGGGTTTGTGCTAGGGTTAGGTCTAGGGTGAAGTTTAGAGTTAGAATCATGGCTAGGTTTAGGGTTAGAGTTAGTGTTGTGATTAGGGAAAAGGTTAGAGTTTGAGCTAGGTTTAGGACTAGGGTGAAGTTTAGGGTTAGGGTTAGGTCTAGGGTTATGGTTAGGGTTCCAATTAGGGCTAGGCTTAGGGCTAGGATAAGGGCTAGGTTTGTGTGATGTTTATGGCTAGTGTTAGGGCTATGGGTAATGTAAGAACTCGGGTTATGGTTATGGCTAGTTTTACGGTTATGGTTATGGATAAGTCTAGTGTTAGGGTTAGGTTTTGGGTTAGGATAAGGTTTAAAGCTAGGGTTTGTGTTAGGGTAATCATCAATGTTTGTGTTAGGGTTAGCACCAGAATTAGGAATAGCATTGGGTCTAGGGGTAGGGTTAGTTTTTGTGTTAGGTTAAGGGTTATTGTTAGGGCTAGTTCAAGGTTTTTGTTTAGGATTAGGGCTAGATTTATGACTCTAATTAGGATTAGGTTTGGTCTAGGGCTAGTGTTCCTGTTAGAGTTGAGTATATGTTTATTGGTAGGGGTAGAGTTAGGGTCTGGTTTAGGGTTTATGTCACGTTTAGATCTAGGGTTAGTGTTAGGGTCAGAATAAGGGTCATGGTTTGGGTTAGGGCTAGAGCTAGAATGAAGCCTAGGGTTAGGAGTAGTAATAGAGTTAGGGTTTGGGATAGGCTAAGGATTAGTGTTAGGACTAGGGTAGCATTAGGGTGAGGGTTTGGCTTAGGGTAAGGGATTAGATTAGAGGTAGGGTTAGGATTAGGAATAGGTTTAGGGATATGGTTTGTGTGATGTTTATGGCTAGTGTTTAGGTTTAATCTTAGATTTAGTGTTAGTCTTAGAATTAAACCTAGGTTTATGGCTCAGATTAGTGCTAGGATATGTGGTAGCATTAGGGCATTTCTGATTAGGACTACTTCTTGGTTTAACATTAAGGCAATGTTTAGAGCTAGGGTTAGTGTTAGGATCCAGGTCAAGGTCAGGGTTACTCTTAGTGTTAGGTTTACCACTCAAATTATGGCAAAGTTTAGGGCAAGGTTTAGGGTTAGTGTTTGGTTTAGGTTAAGGGTTAGGGTTAGGTTTATGGCTCAGTTTTGTTTTAGGGCCAGGTTATGGTTAAGGCTAGTTTTCCAAATAGCATTATGGTCAGGGCTAGTGTTAGGGTGAATTTAGGCTTAAGGTTAGCGTTATAATCACATTTAGGACTTGGGCAAAGATTATGGCTAAGGTTGGGGCTATGGATGGGGCTAGAGTTTGGGTTATGGTAAGGGATAGGTTTAGAACTAGTGATAGGGCTAGGATGAGAGTGTTATTCTTAGGGCTAGGGATACGATTAGTGTTAGGGTTAGATCTATATTAGAGCTAGAATTAGTGCTAGGGTAAGTGTTAGGTTAAGCCCTAGGTTTAGGGATAGGGTTATGGTAAGTTATGATGTTACAGCTATACTTTGGGCTACGTCAAGGGATAAAATTAGGGATAGGGCTAGGGTTAAGGATATGGTTAGGATTAAGGCTAGGCTTAGTGCTAGGTTTAGGGCTAAGATTTGTGTTAGTGTTATGGCTAGGACTACGGCTAGGGCTAATGTCAGGTCTAGGTTTATGGTTAGGGATTGTTTTAGGGTTAGGTGTATAGCCAGATCTATTTTAAGGGTTAGGTTGAGTGTTAGGGTTAGCTTTGCAGCTAGGGTACTATTTGGGTCAGAATCAGGGTTAGGGTATGGGTTAGGTTAAGTTTTAGGGTTAGGGTTCAAATTAGCATTAGGTTTAGTGTTAGGGTTAGGGTAATGGATATGGTGAGGTTTAGGGTTCAGTTTAGGTTTAGGATAATATACAGCCTTAAGGTTAGGGATAGTGTTAAGCTTAGGCCTAGGGATAGAATTCAGTCAGGGTTATGGTTAGGGTAATAGATAGAATTAGAGCTACAGCTAGGGCTAGGGTTATTGTTAGGTTAGAGCTATGGTTAGTTTTAGGCCTAGGGTTAGAATTTGGTTAGGGTTATGATTAGAGTAATAAATAAGAGCTTGGGTTAGGTCTAGGGTTATGGTTAGGATTAGGGCCATGGTTCGGGTTAGTTCAAGGTTTAATTTTTGGTTTAGTTTTAGGTTAAGTGATAGGGCTAGGATTAAGGTTAGAGATAGGGTTAAAGCTAGGGTTAGGGATCAGATTAGATCTAGGTTTTGGTTTAGTTAGGGTTAAGGTAAGACTACGCCTATTGTAAGAACTAGAGTTAAGATTAGGGTTAGTTTTAGAGATAGCATTAGGCCTAGGTCAAGGTCTAGTGTTTAGATTAGGTTTTGGTTTAGGGAGATCATTAGAGGTAGGGTTAAGGTTAGGGTCAGATTCAGGATCAGTGTTACTGATCAGGGTTAGTGATAGGACTCGAATTAGGGCTAGGATAAAGGTTAGGTATAGAATTAAGTTTTGTGTTAGGGTTAGGGTAAGAATTAGGGATAGGGCTAATGTCATGTCTAGCATTATTGTTAGGCTAGGATTAGGTTAGGGCTATGGCTCAGTTTTGTTTTAGAGCTAGGGCTAGGTTTAGGGTTAGTTTTAGGATTAGTGATAGTGTTAGGGCTAGTGGTATGATGACGTTTAAGCTTAGATTTATTGTTTTGGTTAGATCTAGGTTTAGGGCTAGGGCCTGTATTAGGATTAAGGTTAGGGCTAGTGTTAGGCTTATGGTAACTGATCGGGTTAGAACTAGAAATAGGACTGGGGTGCAATTAGAGTTATTCTTTGGGCTTGTGTTAGGGGTATATTTAAGGTTAGGGCTAAATTAGGGCTAGGATTAGCGCTAGGGTTAGTGTTAGGGTTAGGCCTAGGGTTAGGGCTAGGGTTAAGGTTAGTGTTAGGGTTAGGGTTAGGGTTAGATTTAGGGGAAGGGATCGTGTTATAACTATGTTTAGAGCTAGGGTTCGGGTTAGAATTCGATTTAGGGCTAGGGTTAGGGTTCAGGTTAGGATTAAGGCTAGGTTTAGTGCCAGGATGAGGGTACGTGTTAGGGCTATGGCTAAGATTAGGGCTAGGGCTAATGTCAGGTCTAGGTTCAAAGTAAGTGGTAGTTTTATGGTTAGGTTATGGCTAGTCTAGTGTCAGGGTTAGGTTTACGGTAATGGTCAGGTTTAGAGCTAGGTGTTTTATTAGGGTTAGGATCCAGGTACGGTTTGGTTTAGGTTAATGTTTAGGGTTAAGTCTTGTATTACCATTAGGGTTCAGTTTAGGATTAGGATAAAGGATAGGGTTAGGTTTAGAATTCAGGTTAGGTTTAGAATAATGGATGTGGTTATATGTAGCGATAGGGTTAGCGTTAGGCCTAGGGTTAGCATTTGGTTTAGGCTTATCTTTAGGTAATGGATAGACTTAGAGTGAAGGTAAGGGCTAGGTTTAAGGTTAAGTTTATGGAAAGGTTAAGCTTAGGCCTAGGGTTAGTGTTAGGGTTAGGTTTAGGGTAAGTATTAGGGTTTGAGCTTGGGTTAGGTTTAGGGCGAGAGTAAGGGTTAGAGTCAGGGCTAATGTTAGGGTTAGGTTTATTGTATGGATTAGGGAAAGGGTTAGAGTTTGAGATTTTTTTACAACTAGGTCGAAGTTTAGGGTTAGGGTTAGGTCTAGGGTTACGGTTAGGGTTACAATTAGGGTAGATTTTGGGCTAGGATATGGGCTAGGTTTGTGTGATGTTTATGGCTAGCATTAGGGCTATGGGTAATGTAAGAGCTTGGGTTATGATTATGGCTAGTTTTAGGGTTAGGGTTATGGATAAGTCTAGTGTTAGGGTTAGGTTTTGGGTCAGGATAAGGTTTAGATCTAGGGTTTGTGTTAGGCTAAGCATCAGTGTTTGGGTTAGTGTTCGGGCCAGAATTAGGAATAACATTGGGTCTAGGGGTAGGGTTAGTCTTTGTGTTAGGTTAAGTGTTATTGTTAGAGCTAGTTCAAGGTTTATATTTAGGGCTAGAGCTAGATTTATGACTCTGTTTAGGATTAGGTTTGGTCTAGTTATAGTGTTACTGTTAGGATTAGATATAGTTTTACTGGTAGGGGAAGAGTTAGGGTCCTGTTTAGGGTTAGTGTCAGGTTTAGGTCTAGGGTTAGTGTTAGGGTCAGAATAAGGGTGAAGTTTTTGGGTAAGGCTAGAACTAGAATGAGGCAGAGGATTAGGACTAGTAAAAGATTTAAGCTTTGGGATAGGCTAAGGATTAGTGGTAGGACTAGGTAGCATTAGGTTGAGGGTTTTGTTTAGGTTAATGGATAAGATTAGAGGCAGGGTCAGGATTAGGGATGGGGTTAGGGATAGGGTTAGGGTTAGGGTTAGGTTTACTGTTAGGATTATGTTTAGGGTTAGGGATGCTATTTGAGTTAGTGTTAGGGGTAAAGTTAAGGTTAGGGATAGCGTTAGTGTTTGGGTTTTGGTTATAGTTAGGTTTAGGATTAGTGTTAGGTTTAGGTTTATGTTTATTGTTAGGTGTAGGGTAAGGATTAGGTGAGTGTTAGGGTTAGGTTAAGGGTTAGGCTTAGGGTTAGTGTTAGAATTAAGGTTAGGTTTAGAGACAGGGTTTGGTTTAGATATAGGGTTAAGGTTAGTGTTAGAGTTATGGTTAGTGTAAAGGTTAGGGTTAGCATGAGGGTTAGTGTTAGGTTTAGTGTTAGGATTTGTGTTAGGTTAGGTTTTGGGTTAGGCTTAGGGTTACAGTTAAGTATAGGGTTAAGCTAAGAGTTAGGGTTAGGATTTGGATTATGGGTAGGGTTAAGGTTAGGGTTAGGGTTAGGGTTAGGGTTAGTTTTTGTGGTAGGGTTAGGATTAGGCTTAGGTTTCATGTTAAGGTTAGTTTTTAGAGTTAGGGTTAGGGTTGGCTTTAGGTGTAGTGTTAGAGTTATGTTAGGGTTAGAGTTCAGTTAGGGTTAGGGTTTGGGATTAATGTTTTCATTAAGGTTACGGTTAAGATTAGAGTTAGAATTAGGGTTACGGTTTGGGTTATGGTTAAGCTTAGGGTTAGTGTTAGGTTTAGTTTTAGGTTTAGGGTTAGTTATAGGGTTAGGTTTGGGGTTAGGGTTAGTGTTAGGGTTAGGGTTTGGGTTAGGGTTAATGTTAGGGTTAGTGTTAGGGTTACAATTAGGTTTAGGTTTAGGGAGTGGTTAGGGTTAGGTTAGGGTTAGCGTTATGGTTTGGTTAGGGTTAGTGTTAGGTTAAGCTTTTGTTAGGTTTAGGTTTAAGTTTAGGATTACTCTTTGGGTTAGTGTTAGAGTTAGATTTAGGGTTAGTTTTAGGGTTAGGTTTACATTAAATGTTAGGTTTAGGGTTACATTTATGGTGAGGTTTAACGTTAGTGTTAGAGATAAGGTTAGGGTTAGGTTTAGGGTTACTGTTAGGGTTAGGTTTAGGGTTACTGTTAGGGTTAGGTTTAGGATTAGGGTTAGGTTTAGTGTTAGGGTAAGGGTTAGGTTTAGGATAGTTTTATGGTTAGGAATAAGATTAAGGTTAGGTTTAGTATTAGGTTTAGTGTTCATGTTAGGGTTAGGCTGCATTGTAGGATTAGGGTTAGGGGTAGTGTTAGGGTTAGGTTTTGGGTTAAGATAAGTGTTAAGATTAGGGTTAGGGTAGTGTTAGTGTTAGTGTTAGGTTTAGGTTTAGTTTTAGGGTTAGTGTTAGGGTTAGGGTTAGGCTTAGGCTTAGGTTTAGGGACAGTGTTAGGGTTAGGGTTGGGTTAGTGTAAGGGTTAGGGTTAGGGTTAGTGTTAGGTTTAGGTTAGTATTAGGATTAGTGTTAGTGTTAGAGTTAGGGTTCAAGTTAGGGATAGTGTTAGGATTAGGGTTAATGTTAGAGTTAGGGTTACTGTTAGGGTTAGTGTTACGGTAAGGTTAAGTGTTAGGGTTAGGTTTAGTGTTAGGTTTACGGCTCGGGTGAGTGTTAGGTTTAGGGTTAGTGTTAATGTTAGTTTAGGGTAAGGGTAGGGTTAGTGTTTTGGTTAGGCTTATAGTTTGGTTTAGGGTTAAGTTTAGCAAATGTGTTAGGTTTGGATTAGGGTTAGGTTAAGGGTTAGGGTTATTGTTAGGTTTATGGTTTGTGTTATTGTTAGGATTAAGTTTACGGTAAGATTACGTATACAGTTAGGGTTAGTGTATATGTACGGTTAGTTTTAGGGTTAAAGGTAGGTTTAGGGTTAGTGTTAGGGTCAGTGTTATGGTTATGATTAGGGTTAATGCTAGGTTTAGTGTTAGGGTTATGGTTAGGTTTAGTGAGAGGTTTAGGGTTGTGGTTAGGGTTAGTGTTAGAGTTATTGTTAGTGTTAAGTAAGGGTTAGGGTTAGATTAGGTTTAGTTTTATCATTTGGATTAGGGTTTATTTTCAGGTTAGGGATTTGGTTAGGGAGAAGGTTATGGTTAGTGTTAGGATTAGTGTTAGGGTTAGGTTTGGGTTTAGTGTTCATGTTAGAATAAGGGATAGGTTTAGGGTTACAGTTTGGGTTAGAGTTAGAGATAGGTTTAGGGTTTTTGTTAGGTTTAGGGTTAGTGTTAGTGTTAAGGTTAGTGTTAGGCTTAGGTTAAGGTTAGTGTTAGGGTTAGGTTAAGGATAGTGTTAGTTTTAGAACTAGGGTAGTGTTGGGGTTAGTTTTAGTTTGAGGGTTAGGTTTAGGTTTAGATTAAGAGAATGGTTTGGGTTAGGGTTTGGGGCATGTTAGGGTTAGATTTATGTTTAGTGTTAGGTTTAGGTTTGGGGTTATGTTTAGAATTAGGGTTCGGGTTATGATTAGGGTTAGCATTTGTGACAGGTTAGGTTTAGGGTTAGTGTTAGGTTGAGGTTTAGGGTTAGGGTTAGTTTTAGTGTTAGGTTTAGTTTTACATTTAAGTTTAGGGTTAGGGTTTGTGTTAGGGTTAGTGTTAGGGTTAGGGTGAGAATTCTTGTAAAGGTTAGGGTTAGGGTCAGTGTTAGGTTTAGGGTTAAATTTAGGGTTAGTGTTAGGGTTAGTATTAGTGTTTTTGTTAGGTTTAGTTTTAGGGTTAGTGTTAGTGTCAGAGTAACAGTTAGTGTTAGTTTAGGGTAAGGGTTGGTTTAGTGTTAGTTGTAGTGTTAGGGTTAGGGTTAGTGTTAGGTTTAGGGTTTGCTTTAGGATTAGTGTTAGGGTTAGTATTAGCATTTTGGATAGGTTTAGGATTAGGCTTAGTGTTAGGGTTAGGATTAGGGTTAGTGTTAGGGTTAGGGTTAACTTTAGGGTTAGTGTTAGAGTTAGCATTAGTGTTTTGCTTAGGGTTAGGGTTAGAGTTAATATTAGTTTTAGGGTTAGAGTTACTGTTAGGTTAGGGTTAGTGTTAGGGTTAGGGTAAAGTTTAGGGCTAGTGTTATGGTTATGAAAAGAGTTAGTGTTAGTGTTTGGTTTAGGGTTAGGGTGAGATTTCATGTTAGTTCTAGTGTTAGTGTTAGGATTGTGTTAGGGTTTGTGTTAGGGTTTCATTTAGGATTAAGTTTAGGGTTACGGTTACAGTTAGGATTCGGCTTAAGATTAAAATAAAGGTTAGAATTAGGTTAGGGTTAGAGTTATCATTAAGGTTAGGGTTAGTGTAAGGTTTACGGTTAGGGTTAGCATTATTGTTAGTGTTAAGTTGAGTGTTAGGATTTGTGTTAGGGTAACCGTAAGGTTAGGCTTAGGGTTAGAGTAAAGATTAGGGGTATGTTTAGAATTAGGGTTAGTATTAGGGTTAGGATTAGTGTTAGTGTTAGGGTTAGGGTTAGTGTTTGTTATAGGGTTAGTTTTACGCTTAGGGTTCAGGTTAGGGTTAGAGTTAGTTTTAGAGTTAGGGTTCGGGTTGGCTTTAGTGTTAGTGTTAGGGTTACTGTTAGGGTTAGTGTTTGTGTTAGGGTTAGGGTTAAGGTTATCTTAGGGTTATGGTTAAGATTAGATTTAGAATTAGGTTTAGGATTAGGGATACAGTTAGGGTTAGGGTTAGAGTTAGGTTTAGGTTTAGGGTTAGAATTAGTTATAAAGTTAGGATTAGATATAGGGTTAGTGTTTGGGCTAGTATTAGTGTTTTGGTTAGGATTAGTTTTAGGGTTATTGTAAGGTTAGAAATATATTTAGTGTTATTTTAGGGTAAGTGTTAGTTTTAGTTTTAGGGTTATGGTTAGAGTTACTGTTAGAGTTAAGGTTTGGGTTAAAGTTAGTGTTAAGGTTAGTATTAGCATTTTGGTTAGGGTTAATGTTAGGGTTAAGGTTAGGGTTACTTTAGGTTAGGGTTACTGTTAGAGTTAGGTTTAGTGTTAGGGTTAGGGTGAGAGGTCCTTTTAGTTTAGTGTTAGGGTTAGAGTTAGCTGAGGGTAAGGGTTGGTTTAGTGTTAGTGTTCAGGTTTGGGTTAGGTTTAGGTATAGGGTTTGTGTTAGGGTTAGTGTTAGTGTTAGTATTAGCATTTTGGTTAGGTTTAGGGTTAGCTTTAGTGTTAGGAATAGGGTTAGTGGTAGTGTTTCTTTAGGGTTTCTGTTGCGGTAGGGTTAGTGTTAGGGTTAGAGTGAGAGGTCCTGTTAGGTTTAGGGTTAGTGTTAGGGTTAGGTTTAGCATTAAGTTTAGGGTTAGAGTTATTATTAGTGTTATCCTTAGGTTTAGGGTTAGGGTTAGTATTAGTTTTAGGGTTAGGGTAAGTGTTAGATTAGGGTAAGGGTTAGGGTTAGGGTTAGTTTTAGGGTTAGTGTTACCATTGATGTAAGGTTTAGGGCTAGTGTTAGGATTATGAAAAGAGTTAGTGTTAGTGTTAGGGTTAGGGTTAGGGTGAGGTTTAGGGTTATGGTTAGTGTTAGTGTTAGGTTCATGTTAGGGTTTGTGTTAGGGTTTCTTTTAGGGTTAAGTTTATGGTTATAGTTACAGTTAGGATTCGGGTTAAGGTTAAAGTTAGGGTTAGAATTAGGTTAGGGTCAGAGTTAGGGTTAAGGTTAGGGTTAGGTTTAGTGTTAGGGTTAGGGTTAGCGTTAGGGTTAGTGTTAGAGTTAGTGTTAGTGTTCTGGTTAAGTTTAGGGTTAGGGTTAGTGTTTTTACAAGGTTTAGGGTTAGTGCTATGTTAGGGTAAGGGTTAGGGTTACTGATAGGTTTAGATTTAGTGTTAGTGTTTGTGTAGCATTAAAGTAACGTTAAGGGTTAGGGTTAAATACAGTGTTAGGGTTTGGGGTTTGTGTTAGGGTTAGGTTTCCAGTAGGGTTGGGGTTATTGTTAATTTAAGGTTAGAATTAGGGTTAGGTTAGGTTTAGGTTTATGGTTAAGTTTTCGGTTTATGTTATGGTTAGTGCTAGGATCAGGGATAGAGTTAGTGTTAAAGTTAGGGGTAGTATTAGTGTTAGGGTCAGCTTTAGGGTAAGATTTAGTTTTAGGTTTAGGGTTAAAATTAGAGTTAGTGTTAGTGTTAGGGTTAGGGTTAGGGTTAGGTTGAGTGTTAGGTTTACCGTTAGGGTTAGTGTAAGGATTAGGTTTAAGTTAGGTTTAGGATTAGGCTTAGGCTTAGGGTTAGAGTTACTGTTAGGATTTGGGTTAGGTTTGTGTTTAGGGTTCGTGTTAAGGATAGGATTATGTTTAGATTTAGGTTAGGGTTAGGGTTTGGCTTAGGGTTAGGGTTAGTTTTATTCTTGGGGGTTAGGGTTAATTGTAAGTTTAGTGTTAGTGTTACAGTTAGGGTTAGCACTATTTGTTTTAGTGTTATAATTAAGTTTAGGGTTGGAAATATGGTTAGTGTCAGGTTTAGAGTTAGGTTTAGTTTTAATGTAAGGGTTAGGGTTAGGGATAGGGTTAGGGTTTCTGTTAAGGTTAGGTTTATGGTTAGGGTTAGGGTTTGGTTTAGGTTTTGGGTTATGTTTAGGGTTGATGTTATTGTTAGGGTTAGGTAAGGTTAGGGCTTGGGTTAGGATTAGTTTTATAGTTGGATTATGTATAGTAGGATTATGGTAAGGTTCAGGTTTAGGATTATGATTAGTGTTCTTTTTTGGGTTAGGGGTAGTTTTAGGTTTATGTGTAGTGTTAGGGATGGGTTTAGGGTTAGGTTTAGGGTTAGGGTTAGGTTTAGGGTAAGGGTTAGTGTTTCTGTTAGGGTTAGGGTGAGAGTTCGTGTTAGATTTAGCATTAGGGTTTGTGTAAGTTGTAGGTTAGGGTTAGGGTTAGGTTTAGTTTTCAGTTTAGAGTTAGTTTTTTGGTTAGGTTTAGGGTTAGGGTTATCATTAGAGTTAGGGTTGGTTTTAGGTTTATGTTTTTTTTTAGGTTAGTGTTAGGGTTAGGGTAAGTTTACGTTTAGGGTTATAGTTTGTGTTATGGTTATATGGTTAGGGTCAGGTTAGTGTTAGTGTTAGGGTTAGGGTTAGGTTTAGGGTTCGGGTTAGGGTTAGTGTTAGTGTTAGGGTTAGGGTTAAGGTAAGGTTTAGAGTTAGGTTTAGGGTTATGATTAGAGTTAGTGTTACTTTTAGGGTTAGGGTTTGGGTGAGTGTTAGATTTAGGGTTAGGTTGACGGTTAAAGATAGTGTTAGGTTTAAGGTTGGTGTTATGGTTAGAGTTATTGTTACTTAGGATTAGGATTCGAGTTAGTTTTAGGCTTAGGGTTAAGTAAGGGTTAGGGTTAGGATTAGTGTTAGGATTAGGGTTAGGTTTGGTGTTAGGGTTTGTGTTAGGGATAGGGTTTGGTTTAGGTTTACTTAGGGTTAGGGTTAGGTTTATTGTTTGTGTTAGGGTTCTGTTTGGGTTAGGGTTAGTTTTAGGTTTAGGTTTAGGTTTAGTGTTAATGTTAGTGTTGGGGTTAGGGTTAACGTTAGGGTTAAAGTTAGTGTTAGGGTTAGCTTTAGGGTTTTGTTCATGTTTGATAAGGGTTAAGATAAGTTTTAGGGTTAGGTTTAGGGTTATGATTAGAGTTAATATTACTGTTAGAGTTAGATTTAGGTTGACTGTTAGGTTTAGGTTTAAATTTAGTGTTAGGTTTAGTGTTAGTGTAATAGTTAGTTTTATGGTTATGATAATAGTAGGGTTAGGTTTACGTTTAGGTGTAGGGTTAGGTTAGGATTAGAATTAGGGTTTGGTTTGCATTTCTCTGACTGCTAGAGATGGTGAGAATTTTTTCATGAAATTGTTGATTGTTTGTATGTCCTCCTCTCAGAAGTGTCTGTCCAGATCCTTGGCCCATTTATTGATTTGTTTATTTGTTTTCTTATTGTATATATATATTTTTTTTAGTTCTTTATATACTCTGGATATTAGGGCTCTATCTGAAGTGTGAGGAATAAAAATTTGTTCCCGGGATTTGGGCTCCCATTTTACCTCTCTTATAGTTTCTCTTGCTGAGAAAAAACCTTTTTAATTTAAGTAAGTCTCATTTGTTTTGTTAGGGTTTGGGTTAGTGTTAGGGTTAAAGTTAGAGTTAGGGTTACAGTTCGAATTAGGGTTAGGGTTAGGGTTAGGTTTACTTAGGGTTAGGGTTAGGGTTAGGGTAGGCTTAGGGTTAGTACTAGGTTTAGGTTTAGGCTTAGGGTTACAGCTAGTGTTAGTTTTAGGGTTAGGGTAAGTCTTAGCGTTAGGGTTAGGGTTAGGTTTAGGGTTAGTGTTAGCATTAGGGTTAGGGTGAGGATTATCATTAGTGTTACGGTTAGGATTAGGGTTAGGGTTAGTGTAAGGGATAGAGTTAGATTTAGGGTTAGGCTTACTGTTAGTGTTAGAATTAGGGTAAGGAATAATGTTAGGGTTAGTGATAGGTTTAGAGTTAGTGTTAGGCTTAGGGTTAAGGTTAGTGTTACTGTTATATTTAGGGTTAAGGTTAGGGTTAGTGTTATGGTTAGGTTTAGGGTTAGGTTTAGTTTTAATATATGGGTTAGGGTTAGGGTAAGGCTTAAAGTTTGGATTAGTGTTAGGGTTAAGGTTAGGGTTCGGATTAGGGTCATGATTAGTTTTAGCATCAGGGTTATGGTTTGTGTTAGGGTTAGGGTACGGTTTGGGTTTTGTGTTAGGGATAGGTCTTTGAGTGTTATGGTTAATATTAGAGTGAGAGTTAGTGTTAGGTTTAGGGTTACTGTTAGGGTTAAGGTTAGGGTTGAGGTTAGTGTTAGGTTTAGAGTAAGGCATAGGGTTAGTTTTAGTATTAGGTTTAGTGTTAGGGTTAGTGTTAAGTTTAGGGTTATTTTAAGCTTAGGTTGAGAAATAGGGTTAGAGTTAGTGTTAGTGTTAGGGTACTGTTATGGTTATGGTTAGGGTTAGTTGCAGGGATAAAATTAGGGTTAGGTTTAGGTTTAGTGTTAGGTTTAGAGTTTCTGTTAGGTTTAGGGTTAGTGTTAGGGTCAGATTTATGTTTCGTCTAAAAGTTAGGGTTAGTTAGTATTTAGATTAGGGTTAGGGTTATTGCTACAGTTTGTGTTAGGTTATTGTTCATTTTAGGGTTAGTTTAAAGGTTAGGGTTAGGGTTATGGTTATGGTTAGGTTTAGGGTTCTTGTTAGTGAAAGTGTTAGGTTTAGTGTTAGGGTTAGATTTTGGTTTAAGGTTACACTTAGTATTAGTGTTTGGGTTATGGTAGGAATATTGTTATGGTTAGGTATAGGTTTAGGGCTAGTTTTAGGGTTAGGGCTAGGCTTAGGGATAGGGTTAGATTTACAGATAGGGTTAATGTTATGGTTAGGGTTTGTGTTAGGTTTAGGGTAAAGGTTAGGGTTAGGGTTAAGGTTGTGGTTCAGGCTAGGGTTTTCATTAGGTTTAGGGTTAGTTTTAGAAAATGTTTTGGATTAGATGTAAGATTAGGTTTAGAGTTAAGTTTAGGTTATGGTTAAATTTAAGTTTAGGGATAGTTTTAGTTTTGATTCATGGTAAGGTTTAGGGTTAAGTTTATTGCAAGGGTTAATTAAGGGTTATGTCAAGGGTTCAATTTATGATTAGGTTTAGAAATAGTGTTAAGTTTAGGGCTAGGGTTATTATTAGGGTTAGGGTTAGGATTAGGTCTAGGATTAGGTTTCTGTTTAGGATTAGGGCTAGGGTTATGTTTAGGGTTATGGCCATCTTTAGGATTATGGTTATGCTTAGGGTAGGTTTAGGCCTCAGACTAGGGCTAGGTTTTGTATTAGGTTTAGTCTCAGGGTTAAGACTATGTATAATGTAAGCTCTAAGGATCTGGTTAGAGCTTCTTTTAGGGTTAGGTTTATGGCTATGTCTAGTGTTAGGTTTAGGTTTGGGGTTAGGTTCAGGGTTAGAGCTAGGTTTAGTGTTAGTGTTAGGGTTAGTGTTCAGGTTAGAGTAAAGTTTAGGGTAAAAGTCAGAATTAGGATTAGGGTTAGGTCTATGGATAGGATTAGTGTTTGCTTTAGGTTAAGGATTATGTAAGGGCTAAGGCTCAGGTTTTTTTTTAGGTCTAGGATTCGAGTTATGGCTATGTTTAGGATTAGGCTTAGGTCTAACGCTTGTGTTAGGGTTAGGTTTAGGTATAAGTTTACTGGTAGGACTAGATTTAGGGTTTGGTTTATGGTTCGGGTCAGATTTAGACTGAGGGTTCGTGTTAGGGTAAGGATTTGAGTTAGGGTTAGAGCTAGAATGACTGCTAGTGTTAGTTCTAGTAATAAGGTTAGGGTTTGAATTATGCTATAGATTAGAATTAACACTAAGTTTAGCATTATGGATAGGGTTTGCCTTAGGGTAAGTGATAGAGTTAGAGCTAGGGTTAGGGCTAGGGTTAGGGTTAGGGTTAGGGCTCAGGCTAGGTTTAGGTTTAGGTTTACATCTAGAGTTAGGGCTCAGACTAGGGCTAGTTTTTCTGTTAGGTTTAGGGCTAGGGTTGGGGCTATGGCTAATATAAGAACTAAGGTTATTATTAGAGTTCGTATTTGGTCTAGATATAGTGTTAGCACTATCTTCAGGGTTAGTTTGATATTTAGAATTAAGGATAGTGTTAGAATATAAGTCAGGGTCAGGGTTAATTTTAGGCTAGCATTAGGGCTATGGGTAATGTAAGAACTAGGGATATGTTTATGGCTAGTTTTAGGGTTAGAGTCATGGATAAGTCTAGTGTTCTAGTTAGGTTTTGGGTTTGGATAAGATATAGAGCTATGGTTTGTTTTACGATAAAAATCGTTATTCAGTTTAGGGTTAGGTTTATGTTGAGGGCCAGATGTAGGACTAGAGTTGGGTCTTGGGATAGAACTAGATGATAATTTAGTTTAACGGTTATTGTTAGGGCTAGTGCTAGGTTTTTGCTTAGGGATAAGGCTAGATTTATTACTCCATTTAGGATTACATTTGATCTGGTGCTAGTTTTACTGTTAGGTTTAGGTATAGTTTTACCAGTAGGGGAAGGTTACGGTTTGCTTTAGGGTTAATGATAGGGTCAGAGTAAGGGTCAGGTTTAGAGCTAGGGTTACAGCTAGAATAAGTTCTAGGGGTAGGACTAGTGATAGAGATAGGGTTTGAGGTAGGCTAAGGATTATGTTAGAATTAGGGTGAGGGTTTGGCTTAGGGTAAGGTATAGGGTTAGAGGTAGAGTTAGGGTTGGGTTAGGGTTAGGGTTAGGGTTATGGTTAAACTTAGGTTTAGGCCTTGGAATAGGGCAGGGATTTGTGTTAGCATTACGGCTACAGCTAATACAAGTACTAGAATTCTGATTAGGGCTAGTTCTAGGGTTAGCGCTAGGTCAATTTTTAGAGATAGGTTTACTGTTAGGGTTTGAGTAAGGGTCAAGGTTATTCTAGGTTAGGGTTAATACTCAAATTAGGTCTACTTTAGGGCTAGTGTAGGGTTAGTGTTTGGTTTAGGTTAGAGTGCTGGTTAGTGATATGGCTCCCTAACCTAACTGAAATTCTGAGCCCTAACCCTAGTTTTAACCCTATCCCTAACCCTAACCCTAGCCTTATCACTTAACCTAAACCTAACCCCAAAACTCAACCTTGAACTAACTGGAATCATGGCCCTAATCCTAAATAAAACCCTATCCCTAACCCTAGGTCTAATCATATTCTTTATCCTAACCATAACCCTAACTGAATTCTAACCCTTGGCCTAATACTAACCAGAGCCTTAACCTAACAATAACCCTAGCCCTAACTGTAGCTCTATTCCTATCCATTACCCTAACCATAACCTAACTGAATTCTATTCCTAGGCCTAAATTTAAAACTATACCTAACCCTAAGGCTGTCCATTACCCTAAACCTAAACTGAACCCTAAACCTAAACTTAACCATACCCATTACCGTAACCCTAACACTAACCGTAATGCTAATTTGAACCCTAACCCTAAACCTTAATGTAACACATACCCTAACCTTGATTCCGACCCTAATAATACTCTAGCTGTAAGCTGAAACTTCCATTCAACTTAACCCTTTCAATAGATCTGGCGATAAACCTCACCCTAAAATTATCCCTAACCATAACCTTAGAATTGACATTAGCCCTAGCTCTAATCATAGGCCTAAACCTACCAGAAACCCTAGCCCTTTTCCTAGCACTAAGCCTAGCCTTAATCCAAACCATAACCTTAACCCTAGCCATATCCCTAAATTTGTCCATTGACGTAGCCAATAATGTTAGCTGAAATATCATACCTTACCCTAACTGTAGCACTAAACCTAGGCCTAAACCTAACACTAACCATAGCACTAATCCTAGCCCTAATTTAGCCCTAACCCTAAACCAAACCCTATCCCTAGCCCTAAGACTAACTATAACTCTCTCCCTAACACTATCCCTAGTTCCAAACCGATCCCTTACCATAACCCAAACTCTAGCCCCATCCCTAGTCCCAACCTTAGCCCTAAACTTTGCACTAGCCCTAAACGTGAATATAACCTTAACCTTAAGCCTAAAATTTACTCTAACACTAGCCCTGACACTAATGGTAATTGGAAAACTAGCCCTAACCTTAAACTAGCCCTAAAAAACTGAGCTATAAACCTAACCCTAACCCTTAACCTAAACCAAACACTAACCCTAAGCCTAGCCCTAAACATTGCATTAATTTGAGTGCTAAACCTAACCCTAGGAGTGACCCTGACCCTGACTTGGATCCTAACATTAACCTAACTGTAAACATTTACTTAATACTAAACCAAGAAATAGCCCTAATTAGAAATTAAGTTATTTCATTAGCCATAGCCCTAATGCTAACACATATCCTCACACTAATCTGACCTCTAAACCTAGGTTTAACCCTAAGACTAACCCTATCCCTAACCCTAGCCCTAAAACTATCCGTAACCCTAATCCTACATCTAAACCCCTCACTTTCCATAAGCCAAACCCTCACCCTAATGTTATCTAGTCCTAACACTAATTCTTAGCCTACCCCAATCCCTAACTCTATTACTAGTCCTAACCCTAGACCTCATTATAGTTGTAAATCTAACCCAAATCCTGACTCTTATTCTGATTCTAATACTAAGCCTAGAACTAAACCTCACACTAATCCTAAACCAAACCCTACCCCTACCCCTACCAGTAAACCTGTACCTAAACCAAACAGTAACACTAGCACTAGAACAAACCTAATCCTAAATATAGTCACAAATCTAGCCCTAGCCCTAAACAAAAACTTTGCACTAGCCCTAAAAATGACCCTTATCCTAACCCAAAGACTAACACTATCCCTAGACCCAACACTAGTCGTAATTCTGGCCCTAACTCTAACCCTAACCCTAATCCTAATGGAGTGCCCTAATGCAAGCCATAAACACCACACAAACCTAGCCTTAACCTAGCACTTAATCTAGCCCTAATAATAACCCTAACCATAACCCTAGCCTGATTCAAACCCTAACCATTGCCCTAGCCCTAACCCTAGCTCATATCCTAACACTTAACCTAAATCTAACCCTGACACTAACCCTAGGCATAAACCTAACCCTAGCCCTAATCCTAACCTTAACCCTAGCACTAACATTACCTCTAACCTTACCATTAACCTAAAGATAAGCCAAACTCAAATGCTAAACCTAGGCCTAACGCTAACCCTATCGATAACACTAACCATATCCATTACTCTAAACTTAACTTCAACCCTAAACCTAACCCTATACAATACCCTACTTCTAATCCTAAGCACAATGATAATTCAACTCTTAACTCTAAACCTTAAGCTAAACCAAACCCTACCCAACTCTCACCCTAATAATATCCCTAGCTCTAAACTTGACTCTTACCCTAAACATAATCCTTACACTAGACCTAGCCATAACCTAACCCTAAAATTATTCCTAACCAAAACCCTAGACCTGACATTAGCCCTATCCCTATCCTAGCCCTAGCCTTAACAGAAACCCTCAAACCTAGCCCTAAAGCTAGCCTTAATCATAATCTGAACCCTAACCTAGCCCTAACCCTAATTCTACTCTCGCCTTATCCCTAAACCTAGTTATAACCCCATCCCTTTCCCTAAACCTAACCCTATTTCTAACACTAACACTAACCTTAACCCTAGCCCTAACCCTAACAATAACCCTAGCTCTAATCCTAGCCCTAATTTAGCCCTAAACTTAAAACCACCCCTAACTCTAGCCCTAAGACTAACTATAACTCTAGCCTTAGCCCTATTTCTAGTTCTAACCCTATCTGTTACCATAACCATAACACTAGCCCTAACTTTAGCCCTAATTATAGTCCTGGCCCTAAACCTAGATCTAACCATAACAATTAATAAAATATTTAACCTCACCTTACTACTAGCCCTAACACTATCGCTAAACCCAAAACTAGCCCTAACCCTATCCCTAGCTCTAAAACAAAACTGAGCCATAGACCCAACCCTAAACCTAACCTAAACGTAACCCAAACCTGACATTAGCCCTATCCCTAATTCTTACACTAACCCTAACACAAATCCTAACCCTACACCTAGCCTCAACACTCGCCCTAATTCGAGTCCTATTCCTAATCCAAAAATTTACACTGATCCTGACTCTGACCCTAACACTAACCATATCGCTAATCATCCCCCTAAACCTAAACAGAATATAAACACTAGACTTAGTCCTAATGCTAACCCTAATACTAGCCCTAAGCGTAACCTTATTTCTTACATTAGCCATAGTTCTACACAAGCCCTAACCTAACCCAAAACCTAGCCCTAATCCGAGCCATAACACTAGTTTTAATCATAGCCCTAACCCTATCCCTAGCCCTAACACTTAACCTAAGGTAACCCTAAACCTAAAACTTATCCTAACCCGAAACCTAAACTGAACCATAACTCTATTCCTAACCATAACACTTGCCCTCAACCTAAACTGAACCATAACCCTATTCCTAACCATAACACTTGCCCTTAACATAGATATAATTTTTCAATACCCTAACCATAACACTAAGCAAATTCTAACCCTTACCACAGCCCTAACCTAACAATAGCCTTAGTCCTAACTGTAGCTCTAATCCTATCCATTATACCTGAACCACATCTTTAACTAAATTCTATCCCTAGGCCTAACTCTAACCCTATGCCTTAACTTAACCCTGTCCATTATACCAAACCTAACCTGAACCTGAAACCTAACCATATCCATTACCCTAACCCTAATGCTAATTTTAGCCCTAACTCTAAACCTTAACCTAACACATACCCTAACCTTGATTATGATCCTAATAATACTCCTAGCTTTAAACCAGACCATAATGCTCAACATAACCCATACAATAGACCTGGCCATAAACCTAAACCTAAAACTATCCCTAATCATAACCCTAGAACTGACATTAGCCCTAGACCTAATCCTAGCCCTAACCCTAACAAAAACCCTACCCCTAATCCTAGCTCTAAGCCTTGCGTTAATACTAGTACTAATATTAACAAGAGCCCTAACCCTAATTTTATGTCATGCCCTAGCCAAAATGTAGCTGTAACATCATACCTTACCCTAACCTAAACTCTAACCCTAACCCTAGCCCTAACTCTAGTCCAAAACCTAAAACTAACCCTAGGGCTAATCCTAGCCCTAATTTAACCCTAATCATAAACCTAATTCTATCCCTAGACCTAAGACTAACTCTAACTCTAGCCTTAGCCCTATCCAAATTCAAAACCTATCCCTTACCATAACCCAAAACCAAGCCCTATCCCTAGCCACAACCCATAACTCTAACCATCACCCTAGCCCTAATCCTGGTTGTAAACCCTAAATTTAAGCCCAAATCTCACCCTAACACTAGCCCTAAACCTAATGCTAATTGTAAAACAAGCCCTAATCCTACCCTAGCCCTAAAACAAAACTGAGCTATAATCCTAACTCTAACCCTTAACCTAAACCAAACACTAACCTTACACCTATCCCTAAAGTTAGCCCTACTTTGAGTCCTAACCCTAACCATAAAAATAACCCTGACCCTGAGTCGGACCCTAACAGTATCCCTAGCTATAAACATTGCCATAACTCTAACCCTAGAACTAGCCCTAATCAGAAAACTAGTTCTTTCATTAGCCATAGCCCTAATGTTAACACAAATCCTTGCCCTAATCCGAGCCCTGACTCTAAACCTAACCCTAACCCTACCTCTAACCCATTCCTTACCCTAAGCCAAACCCTCACCCTAATTCTACTCTATTCCTAAACTTAATCCTTAGCCTACCCCAAACGCTAACTCGATTACTAGTCCTAAAACTATGCCTCATTCTAGATTTAACCCTATTCCTAACCCTGACCCTTATTCTGACCCAAACACTAATCCAAGATCTGAACCTGACCCTAACTCAAAATCGAAACCTAACACTACCCCTAACGGTAAACCTATACTTAAACCTAACATTAACACTAGCACTACACCAAACCTAATCCTAAAAGGAGTCATAAATCTAGCCTTAGCCCTATACAAAAACCTAGCATTAGCCCTAACATTAACCCTTAACCAAACATAAAGACTAAACCTCTCACTAGACCAAACGCTAGTACTAATTGTGGCAGTAAACCTAAAACTAACTCTAACCCCACAATGACCCTTAATCTCATAGAAACCCTAGCTCTAAACCTTATTATATAAAAAAGAACCTAACCCTAACACTAGACTTATCCATAACCCTGATCCTAAAACTAGCCTTAATCATATCCCTAGCTCTTACATTACCCATAGCCCTAATGTTAGCCCTAAACATCACACAAAACCTAGCCCTTATCCTAGCCCTAAACATAACCCTAACCGTAACCTTAGACCTAACCCTAATGCTAACCCTCGCCCTAGTCCTAATGCTAGCTCAAACTCTAATCCTTAGTCTAAACATAACCCTAACCCTAAACCTAACCCTAGCTCTGACTCAAACCCTAACCCTCGCCCTAGGCCTAAACCTAGCTCAAATACATACACTTACCCTAAATCTAACCCTAACATTAACTCTAGGCCTAACCCTAACCCTAACCCTAAAAAAAAAACCTTAAGCCTTGCCCTAACTTTAGCTCTAACCCTATTCATTATCCTAAAGATAAGCCAAACCCAAATGCTAACCCTAGGCCTAACGATAACCCTATCGCTAACAGTAACCCTATCCATTAGGCTAAACCTAACTGGAACAATAAACCTAATTCTATCCATTACCCTAACCCAAACCCTAACCCACTGCTAATTCAAGCATTAACCTTAAATCAACCTAAAACAAACCCTACCTGGACTCTGACCCTAATAATACACCTAGCTCTAAACCTGACCCCTACCCTAAACTTAACACTTATACTAGACATAGCCATAATCTGACACCAAAACTCATACTAATCATGAACCTAGACCTGACATTAGCCCTATCCATAGACCTAATCCTAGTTCTAAGCCTAGACTTAATCCTAACCCTAATTTTAACCCTAGCCCTAACCCTAATTCTATCCCTTGCCATAACACTAAACATAGCTTTAATATCATACCTTACCCTTGCCCTAATGCTAAACCTAACCCTAGCCCTAAACCTAGGCCTAAATCTAACACTAACCCTAGCACTATTCCTAGCACTATTCCTAGCCCTAATTTAGCCCTAATACTAAACCTAAACCTATCCCTATCCCTAAGACTAACTTTAACTCTCGCCCTAGCCTTATCCCTAGTTCTAAACCTATCCCTTACCATAACCCAAAAGCTAGCCCTATTCCTAGCCCTAAACTTAGCCCTAACCTTTGCCCAAGGCTTAAACCTGGACCTAAAACTAAAATTAAGTATAAACCTCACCCTAACTCTAGCCCTAACCCGAATGCTAATTGGAAAACTAGCCCTAAATCTACCCTAATCCTAAAACAAAACCGAGCCATAACCCTAACCCTTAACCTAAACCAAACACTAAAGCTACACCTAGTCCTAAACCTAGCCCTAATTTGAGTCCTAATCCTAACCCTTGAAATAACCCTGACACTAAATCAGCCCCTAACACTAATCCTAGCTCTAAACATTGCCCTAACACTAACCATAGAACTAACCCTATATAGAAAACTAGTTCTTTCATTAGCCATAGCCCTAATTATAACACAAATCTTAGCCTGAATCCACGACCTAACCCTATTTTTTAACTCTGTCCCAAAGCCTAACCCTAGCCCTAACCCTAACACTAAACCTATCCCTACCTTGAACCCTATACCTTTCCCTAAGTCAAACCCTAACCCTAATGCTAACATAGTCCTAAAATTAACCCTTTGCCTACCCCATACCCTAACTCCATTACTATTCCTATCCTAGCCCTCATTCTAGCTCTATACCTAACCCTAACCCTGACCCTTATTCTGATCCTAATATTAACCCTAAGTCTAAACCTGACCCTGACACTTAACTGAAAACTAACACTTCCCATACCGGTAAACTTATACTTAAACCTAATAGTAACACTAGCACTAGACAAAACCTAATCCTAAATATAGTCATAAATCTAGCTCTAGACCTAAAAAAAAAACCTAGCACTAGCCCTAACAATAACTATTAACCTAACTCAAAGACTAACCCTATTCCTAGACCCAACGCTAGTCGTAATTCTGGAACTCACCCTAAACCTAACCCTATCCTGAACAATGACACTTAACTCTAAACAAATTCTAGCTCTAAACCTTATCCTAACTCAAAACCTAAACCTAACACTAGACATATCCATAACCCTGACCCTAAAACTAGCCATAAACACATTCCTAGTTTTATATTTTCCATAGCTCTAATGTTACCACCGAACATCACACAAAACCTTCTCCTTATCCTAGCACTAAACCTAGCTCTAATCATAACACTAACCATAATCCTAGACCTAAGCCTAATCCTAGACCTAAGCCTAATCCTACACACGCTGTAGCCCTAAATGTAGCTCAGACTCCAACCCTTACCCTAAATATAACCCTAACCCTAAACTCAAGCCCTGACTCTAACCCTAACCCTCACCCAAGACCTAACCCTAGCTCAAATGCAAATACATACCGTAAAACTATGCCTGACACTATCTCTAGGCCTAACCCTAACCCCAGCTTTAATCATAACCTTATACCTAGCCCTAAACTTAGCTCTAACACTATCCATTACCCTAAAGATGAGCCTAACTCATATGCTAACCCTAGTCATAATGCTAACCCTATCGCTAACACTAACCCTATCCATTACTCTAAATCTAACCTGAACCCTGAACATAATCCTCTCTATTAATCTATTACCCTAACCCTGAAGCTAATTCAATTGTTAACCGTAAAACTTAATCTAAACCAAACCCTACCCAGACCCTAAACCTAATAATACACCTAGCTTTAAACCTGAACCTTACCTAAACCTAACCCTTACACTAGACCTAGCTGTAACCTAACCCTAAAACTAATACTAACCATAAATCTAGATATGACATTAGCCCTAACCCTAATCCTAGCCCTAGCCCTAACAGAAACCCTCATCCTAGCACTAAACAAAGCCTTAATCCTAACCCTAGCTCTAATCCTAATTCTACTCTCGCCCAGGCCCTAAACTAGCTATAACCCCATCCCTTCCCCTAACCCTAACCCTAGGCCATCAGGCGGTATAGCGATACCAGACTTCAAACTATATTACAGAGCAATAGTAACAAAAACAGCATGGTACTGGTACCAAAACAGGCGGGTGGACCAATGGTACAGAATAGAGGACACAGAAACCAATCCACAAAACTACAACTATCTNGAAGGAGACCCTCAGGGTTATACAGGGGAGGGTGGAGGATGGGAAATGCAGCGGAGCACAACAGACACTTGTATGGCAATTTGTAAATCAATGGATGTGTAACTGATGTGATTCTGCAATCTGTGTATGGGGTGAAGGTGGGAGTTCATAACCCACTTGAATCAAAGTGTCGAATATGATATGTCAAGAAATTTGTAATGTTTTGAACAACCCACAATAAAAAATTAAAAAATAAAAAAAAAATAAAAGACTAACTCTAACTCTCGCCCTAGCCCTATTTCTAGTTCTAACTCTATCCACTAATAACCCTAACACTAGCCCTAACCTTAGCCCTAAACATAGATCTAACCATAAAAATAAATCTAGGCCTAAACCTCACCATACCACTAGTGCTAACACTATCACTAATTCTAAAAGTAGCCTTAGCTGTAAAAAAAAAAAAATGGGACAAAGCCCTAATGCTAACCCTAATGAAACCAGAATCCTAGACTTGACATTAGACCTATCCCTATTTCTTACTCTAACACTTAAAAAAACCCTAACCCTACAACGAGCCTTAACCATAGCCCTAATTCGAGTCTATCCCTAACTCTGATCAGTAACACTGATCTTGACTCTGATGGTAACATGAACCCTATCTCTAATCATCACCCTAAACCTAAACCTACTCTACACACTAGATTTAGACATAATGCTAAACTTAACTCAAGCCTTATTCATAACCCTAGTTCTAACATTAGCCCTAGTCCTAAATATCCCTAACATAACTCAAAACCTAGAACTAATCAGAGCCCTAACCCTAGTTTTAGCCCTTGCTGTAACCATGACCCTAGCCTAACCCTTAACCTAAACCTAACCATAAACCTAAACCTTGTCCTAACCCGAAATCTATCCCAAATCATAGCCCTAATCCTAACCATAATCTTAGCCATATCCCTAGCTATAATCTTATCCATTACCCTAACTATAACCCTAACCAAATTCTAACCCTAGGCCTAACCCTAACCAAAGGTCTAACATAACCATAACCCTAATCCTAACTGTACCTCTAATCCAATCTATTACCCTAACCCTAACCATAACCGAATTCTATCCCTGGGCCTAAAACTAACCCTATTTCTAACCCTAAACCTGCCCATTACTCTAAATCTAACCTTAACCCTAAACTTAACTGTATCCATTACCCTAACCCTAACACTAATCTAATGTTAATTAGAGCCCTAAACCTAATCCTTAACCTAAACTATACCATAACCCTGACGCTTACCCTAATAATACTCCTAGCTATAAACCTGACACTATCTTTCAACCTAACACTTACAATAGACCTGGCCATAATCTTTACCCTAAAACTATCCCTAAACATAACCCTAGACCTGACATTAGCCATATCCCTAATACTAGCCCTAACTATAACACAAATCCTAGCCCTAATCATATCCCTAAGCCTAGACTTAATCCTAACCCTAACATTATCCCTAGCCCTAACCCTAATTTTATGCTTCAACCTAGGAATAAATTTAACTGTAACATCATACCTTACTCTAACCCTAATGTTAACCCTAACTCTAGACCTAAACCTAGGCCTAAACCTACCAATAACCATAGCTCTAATATAGCCCTCGTTTAGCTCTAACCCTAAACCTAACACTATCCCTAGCCCTAAGACTAACTCTACCTCTCGCTCTAGCCCTATCCCTAGTTCTAAAACTCTCTGTTACCATAAGCAAAACCCTCTCCCTATCCCTAGCCCCAACCATAGCCCTAATCTTAACCCTAGCCCTAAACCTAGATCTAATTCTAACCTTTAGCCTAAAGCTCACTCTGACACTAGCCCTAACCCAAATGCTAATTGGAAAACTAGCCCTAACACTAACCTAGTACTAAAACAAAATTGAGCCATAACCCTAACCCTAACCCTTAACCTAAACCAAACACTAACCCTACACATAGCCCTAAAAGTAGCCTTATTTGATTCCTAACCATAACCCTAGAAGTAATTCTGACCCTTACTCGGACCATAACAGTAACCCTAGCTCTAAACATTGACTTAACGCTAATCCTAGAACTAGCCCTAATCAGAATCCTAGTTCTTTCATTAGCTGTAGCAATAATGCTAACAAAAATTCTAGCCCTATTTCGAGCCCTAAACCTAGATTTAACCCTAAACCTAAACCTAATCCTAACCCTAACCCAACCCTAACTCTACCTCTAAACCTATCCCTTACCCTAAGCCAAACCCTCACCCTAATGCTACACTAGTCTTAACCATAATTCTTAGCCTACTTCAAACCCTATCTTTATTACTAGTCCTAACCCTAGCCCTCATTCTAGCTCTAACCATAACTCTTACCTAACTATTCTGACCCTAACACTAAACTTAGGTCTAAACTTGACACCCTAAAGCAAACCCTACCCCTACCCTTACCAGTAAACCTATACCTAAACCTAACAGTAACACTAGCACTAGACCAAAACTAAACCTAAAGAGAGTCATAAATCTAGTGTTAGCCCTAAACAAAAACCTAGCACTAGCCCTAAAAATTACCATTAAACTAAAAGAATACCTCTATCCATAGACCCAATGCTAGTCCTTAATCTGGCCCTCACCCTAAACCTAACCCTAACCTGACAATGACAGTTACCTTAAAACAAATCCTAGCTCTAAATCTTATTCTAACGTAACTAGTACACTAGACTTATCCATAACCCTAACCCGAAAGTTAGCCATAATCATATCCCTAGCTCTTACATTACCCATAGCCCTAATGATAGCCATAAACCTCACACAAAACATTGCCATTAACCTAGCCCTAAACCTAGCCCTTATTGTAACCATAACCATAAGCCTAGACATAACCCTAATCCTAACCTTGACCCTAATCCTAATTCTAGCACAAACTCTAACCTTAATGAAAAATAACCCTAACCCTAACCCTAACATTAGCCTTGACTGTAACCCTAAACCACACGCTAGCCCTAATCCTAGCTCAAAAGCTAACACTTACACCAAACCTAACCCTGACATGAACCCTAGGCCTAACCCAAACCCTAGTCCTAATTCTAACCTTAACCCTAGCCCTAAACTTAGCTCTAACCCTATCCATTACCCTAAAGATAAGCCGAACCGAAATGCTAACCCTAGGCCTAATGCTAACACTATTGTTAACAGTAATCATATTAATTACTCTAAACCTAAACTGAATCCTAAGCCTAACCCTATCAATTACCCTTACCAAGACCCTAACCCTATCGCTAATGCTAATTCAAGCCATAACCCTGAAATTTAACCTCAACCAAACCCTGATCCTAATAATACACCTAGCTTTAAACCTGACCATTAACCTAAACCTAACCCTTACACTACACCTAGCCATAAACTAACCCTAAAACTAACCATAACCATAAACCAGGACCTGACATTAGCCCCAGCCCTTATTTTAGCCTTAACACTGACACAAACACTAGACATCATCTTAGGCCTATATCTAGCCTTAATACTAACCCAAACCCTAACTCTAGCCCTATATCTAATTTTAACCCTCACCCTAGACATGAACTTAGGGATAACACCATCTTTTCCTCAAACCTTATCACTAACCCTAACCAAACACTAACCATATCTCTAGCCCTAAACACAGGCCTAAACCTAACACTAACCATAGCACTAATCCTAGCCCTAATTTAGCCCTAACCTGAAATCTACCCCTAACCTTTACCTAAGACTAACTTTAACACTCCCCCTTGCCGTATATCTAGTTCTAACCCTATCCATTACAATAAACCTAACACAAGCCCTAAACTTAGCCCAAACCCTAGCCCTAGATCTAGATCTAGCTCTACCCTATATCTAACCATAACTCTACATTTGATTCTAACCCTAACCCTAATCCTCAACCTACCACTAGACCTAACACTATCACTAATCCTAAAACTGGCCATAACCCTAGCCTTATCCCTTAAACAAAACCAAGCCATTGTCCTATCTAATTCATGTCCTAGTCCTAAAATTAACCCTGACCCTGACATATATTCTAACACTAACCTTAATTCTAAATAACACACTAACCCTAAAGATAACACTAACACTAGATCTAGACCAAATACTAACTCTAATCATAACATTAGTTCTTATATTAGCCATAGCCCTAACCCTAGCCCTAAACCTAACAGCAAAACTAGCCCTAATCTCAGACCTAACCCTAGAAGTAAACCTAAACCTAAACCTAACCTTAGTCCTAATCCTAACCCTAGCCCTAACCCTAGCTCTAACTCTATCAATTACCCTAAGCCAAACCCTATCCATAATGCTAACCTTAGTCCTAATTCTATTCCATAACATAATGCAAACCCTAACCCTATTACTAGTCTTAACTCTAGCCCTCATTATAGATCTAACCCTAACTCAAATCCTTACCCTAACAAATACCCTCAGTCTAAATCTGACCCTAACCCTGAGCCAAACCCTAAAACTAGCCATACAAGTAAACTTATACCTAAACATAACCCTAACACTAGCTGTAGACCTTACCCTAATCCTAAATATAGCGATAACTCTAGACCTAGACCTAAATAAACCTGAGCTCTTGCTCTAACATAATCCTTCACCTAAAGCAAACACTAATGCTATCCCTTGACCTATCTCTAGTCCTAATCCTGGCTTTCACCTTAAAACTTATTCTAACCTGAACACTGACCCTAACACTAAGACTAAACCTAGCTCTAAACATCACCCTAACCTTAAACCTAACCTTAACAATAGACCTAGCTGTAAACCAAATCCTAAACCTAACCCTAATTGTAACACTAGATCTTACAATAGCCATAACCATAACACTAGTCCTAAATTAATAAAAATTAGCCCTAATCCAAGCCCAAACACGAGCTTTAAACCTAAACCTAACCCTAACCCTGGTCCTAACCCTAGCTCTAACCCTATCACTTAGCCTAAGCCAAACCCTCACCCTAGTGCTAACTGTATTCTTAGCACTAATCCTTAGAATAACCAAAACCCTAACTCTATAACTAGTCCTAAACCTAGCCTTTATTCTAGATCTAAGCACAATCCAAACCCTAACCCTATCCCTGATCATTATTCTGAACCTAACCCTATACCGAAACCTAACACTAGCCCTAATGGTAGCCTTATACCTAAACCTAACCCTAATAGTAGACATAGACCTAAACCTAATCATAAATCTAGGCATAACTGTAGCTCTAGACCTAAAGACAAACTAGATGTAGCCTTAACAATAACCCTTAACCTAACCCAATCTCTAACCCTACGTCTAGACCTAACCCTAGTTCTAATTCTGGCTGTAACCCTAACCATTACCCTACCTGAACACTGTCCCTGAGACTAACGCTAACCCTAGCTCTCAACTTCACCCTAAACCTAAAACTAACCCTAAAACTACATCTAGCTCTAGCATTAACCATAAAACTAGTCCTAATCATTACACTAGTTCTTACATTAGCCATAGCACTAACCTATCAAAAAAGCTAGCCCTAATCCAAGCCTTACCTTAGCTTTAACACTAAAGATAAACCTAACAATAACCCTAGCTCTAACCATAACCCTAAGCCTAACCCTAGACCTAATCCTAACCATAACCCTAGCCCTAACCCTAGCTCTAATCCTATTCACTACACTAAGATAACTATAATCCTTATGCTAACCCTAGGTGGAACCCTAATCCTAGCATTAGCCTTAACCCTGTCCGTTAATCTACACCTAACCTGAACCCTAAACCTAACTGTGTCATTACCCATCCCCTAAATATAAGACTAATTTGAGCCCTAATTTTAAACCTTAACGTAATCCAAACCCTAACCTTGACCCTTATTCTAATAATACCCATAGCTCTAAACCTGACTCTAACAAGGAACCTAACCTTTAGAATAGACCAAGCCATAAACCTAAAGCTAAAAGTATCCCTAAGCTTACCCTAGACCTGACATTAGCCCTAGCTCTAATCTTAGCCCTAACCCTAATACAAAACAGCCCACATCCTAGCCATGAACCTCGCCTTAATCATAACCCTAATCTTAATCCTAATTCTCACCCTAGTCCTAAAACTAGCTATATTCTCATCCCTTACCCTAAACCTAACCCTATCCTGAACCCTAACACTAATCCTAGCCCTAACCCTAGGCCTAACCCTAACACAAACCCTAGCCCTAATCCAAGCCCTAATTTGCCCTATCCTTAACCCTAACCCTAGCCCTAAGACTAACTCTAACTCTCACACTACCACTATACCTTGTTCTAACCCTATCCCTTACAATCACCATACACCTAACCCTAAATGTAGCCCTACCCTAGCCCTAATTATAGTTTAACATAACCCAAAATCTAACCATGACCCTGACTCTGACCCTAACACTAACCCTGGCTCTAAACTTCATCATCATTGTAAACCTAATTTTCACACTAGACCTAGACCTAACTCTAACACTATAACTAGCTGTAATCATAAAATTACTTCATACATTAGCGGTAGCCTTAACCCTAGCCCTAAACTAACCCAAAAGCTAGCCTTAATCCGAGTCCTAAACCTAGCTTTAACCCTAAACTTAAACCTAACACTAACCCAAACACTAGTTTTAATCCCATACATAAACCTAGCCCTAACCTTAAGGCTAACCCTATCCATTACCCTAACAATAACCCTAACATTTCTGATAAACCTAGGCCTAACCCTAACCCTATACATTACACTAAACTGAACCTAAACCCTAAACCTTACCTTGTTATCACCCTAACTCTAAATCTAACACTAATTCAAGCCCTACACATAAACACTAACTTAACCCAAATCCTGATTCTGACCCTGATCCTAAAAATAACCTTAAATCTAAACCTGACCCTAACCAAAAACCAAACCCTTACACTGGACCAAGCTATAAACATAACACTAAATCTATACCAAACTGTAACCCTAGACCTGACATTAGCTATACCCCTAATACTATCCATAACCCCAAAACAAAACCTTGTCCTCATCATAGACCTAAACATAGTATTAATCATAGCCATAACCATAACCCTAGTTCTAACTCTATACTAATATTCTCCCTTGCCCTAAACCTAGCTGTAACCACATCATTAGCCTAAACTAAAATCTAACTTTAACCCTAACCCTAATGATATTCCTTGCCTATTCTTAGCCCTAGCAATAACCCTAGATAAAAACCTAACTCTAAATCTAATGCTAACTCGATGCCTAAGCCTAATCCTAAAACTATCCCTAACCCTAGCCTTAACATTACCCTAGACGTAATTTAGCCCTATCCCTAAACCTAACCCTAACCCTAGACGTAAAACTAACTAACTCTCACACTAGCCCTACCACTCGTTCTAACCCTCTATCTTACAGGAACCCTAACACTAGCCCAAACCATAACACGAATCCTAAAAGGAGCCTTAACCCTAGCCTTAGCCCTATAACAAAATGGAGCCATAGCTCTAATCCTAATAATTAACCTAAACCAAACCCTAACCTTACATATAGACCTAACCCTAGCCCTAATTTGAGTTGGAAGCCGAACACTAAAACTAACCCTAAACCTGACACTGACCCTAAGACTTCTAGCTATAAACATCACCCTAACCCTAAACCTAACCCTAACATTAAACCTAGCACTAAAACCCTAAAACTTGCTCTAATTGTAAACCTAGTACACACATTAGCTGTAACCCTAAACCTACTCCTAACATAATCCAAAACTTAGCACTAATCAAAGCCCTAATCCTAGCTTCAAACCTAACCTAAGTCTAACACTAGCCCTAATTGTAACCATAACTCTAGCCTTAAACTGATCTCTAACTCTATCCATTAATATAACCATAACCCTAACTATAATGATAACCCTAGACATAAACCTAACCCTATCCCGAATCCTAACACTTCCATTACTCTAAATCTAAACTGAATCCTAAACCTAACCCTATCATTTCCCTAACCCTAATCCTAAAACTAATTCAAGCCCAAAGTTGAAACCTTAACGTATCCCAAATCCTAACCCAGATCTTGACCCTATTAATACACCTAGCTCTAAACATGACCGTAACTCAATACCTAAACCTTAGCCTAGACGTAGCCATAAACCTAATCCTAAAACTATCTTTAACCATAATTCTGAACCTGAAATTAGCTCTAGATGTAATCCTAGCCCAAACCCTAAAAACACACCTAGCCCTCATCCTAGCCCTACACCTAACCCTAATTCTAACCTTCACCCTACCTCTAAACCTAGCTATAATGTCATCCCTTACCCTAAATTTTAACCTAACACTAACCCTAACCCTAGGCTTAAGCTAAACACAAAACCTAGCCATAATCCTAGCCCTAATTTAGCTCTATCTCTAACCCTATCCTAAACCTAGCCCTAAGACTAACTCCAAATCTTGCCCTAGCCCTATACCTAGTTCTATCCCTATCATAAACCTAACACTAGCCCTAACACTTGCCCTAAAGTTGATCCCAGCCCTAACCCTAACTCTAAATATAACCTTAAACCTAATCCTAAGCCTAACACTAACACTAGCCCTAACCGCAATGCTAATCATAAAACTAGCCCTAACCCTAATCCTAGCAGTGAAACAAAACTGAACAATAGCCCTAATCCTAAACCTTAACTTAAACCAAACACTAACACTACACCTAGACCTAAACCTAGCCCTAATTCTAGTCCTAAGCATAACCTGAAAACTAATCCTGACCATGACTCATATCGTAATACTCATCCTAGCTCTAAACACCGCCCTAAACTCAAACCAAACACTAACACTAACAATAGCCCTCATTTGAGTCTTAACACTAACCATAAAACTAACCCTGACTCTGACTCTTATCCTAACAAGAACCATAGCTATAAATATTACCCTAACCTTAAACCTAACCCTAGCACTCAACCTACCCCTAATCCTAACCCTAAAAAGAACCCTAATGGTAACCCTAGTTCTTACATTACCATTGCCCTAATCCTAGCCCTAAACTTAACACAAACGTAGACCTAAACAGAGCCCTAAACCTAGCTTTAACTCTAACTCTAACCCTAACCATAGCCCTAACCCTAGATATAAATCAATCCCTTACCTTAAGCGAAACAATAAACCTAAGAGTAACCCTAGACCTATCCTAGTACTTAGACTAACCAAAACCCTAACCCTATTAATAGTCATAACCCTAACCTTCATTTTAGCTCTAACACTATCCCAAACCCTATCCCTAACCCTGACCCTTATTCTGACCCTAACACTAAACCTAGGTCTAATCCTAACCCCAACCATAACCCCAAATTACCATAATCCTATCCCTAGAACTAACTCTGAACCTAACTCTCAGTCTAGCCCTAATAATATCTCAGAACTTTACACTTATGATAAACATAATCCTAAACCTAATCCTAGTTCTAACCCTCACCTTAAGCCTAACACAAGACCTAATCCTAACCATAACCCTAGCCCTAACCTTAATTCTAACTGTAAAAATTACCCTAAAAATAACCCTTACCATAATGCTAACCCTAGGCTTAACCCTAACCCTATCACTTTCCCCAAACTTCTCAATTACCCTAAACCTACCCTGAACCCTAAACCTAACCCAATCATTATGCTAACACTAATGCTAATTCGAACCCTAACTTATCCTCAAACAGAAACCAAACCCTAACACTGAACATGAGCCTAATAATTCCCCTAGCACTTAACCTGACTCTTAACCTACCTAACACTTACACTACACATAGCCATAAACCTAACCCTAAATTTATTCATAAACTTAACCATAGACCTGATATTAACCCTAGCCTTAATCCTAGCAATAACCCTAACACAAACCCTAGCCTTTATCCTAGCCCTAAACATAGCCTTAATTTTATCCCTAACCCAAACCCTAGGCCTAACCCTAACACTAACCCTAGCCCTAATCTTAGCCATAATTTAGCCCTATCCCTAACGCTAACCCTAACTCTGGCCCAAAGACTAACTCTCACCATAACACTAAACCTAGTTGTACCTCTGTCCCATACTAGAACCCTAATCCTTGTCCTAACCCTTGGAGTAACCCTAGCCCTATTCATAGCCTGGGCCATAACCCTAGATCTAACCCTAACTATAAATCTAATCTTAACCCTAATCCTAAACTTAAACCTAACACTAGCCCTAATGCTAATGCTAATCCTAAAACTAGCGCTAACCCTAGCTCTAGCCCTAAAATAAAACCGAGTCATAGCCATAACCCTAAACCTTAACCTAAACCAAACCCTAACCCTACACCGAGCCCTAACCATATCCCTAATTCTAGCCCCAACCCTAACCCAAAACATAACGCTGACCCTGACTCTGAGCCTAACACTAACCCTGACTCTAAACATCATCATCACAGTAAACCTCAAACTAACACTAGTCCTAGACCTAACTCTGACTCTATAATTAGTGCTAATCATAACCCTACTTCATACATTAGCCATAGCCTTAACTCTAGCCCTAACCTGACCAAACCCAAAACCTAGCCTTAATCCAATCCTAAACCTAGCTTTAACCCTAACTTGAACCTAACCCTAAACCAAAACTAGCGCAAATCCTATACATAACCGTAGCCCTAACCTTAGGTCTAAACGTATCCATTACCCTAACAATAACCTTAACCCTTAAGATAACCCTAGGCCTAACCCTAACCCTATCAATTACACTAAACCAAACCTAAACCCTAATACTAACCCTGTCATTACCCTAAACCTAAACCCTAACCTAACCCAAACCCTAACCCTGACCATGACCCTTAAAATAATCCTAGATATAAACCTGAATCTTACCCTAAACCTAATCCTTACACTGGAACAAGCCATAAACCTAACACTAAATCTAGCCCTACAATAACCCTAGACCTGACATTAAAGTAGCCCTAATACTATCCCTAACACAAACACAAACACTAACCTCATTCTAGCCATAAACCTAGCCTTAATCATAACCCTAACCCTAAGTCCTAACCCTAATACTAACCCTTGCCCTAGCCCTTAACCTAGCCCAAACAACATCCCTTACCCTAAATGTAACCCTAACTCTGACCTTAACCCTTTTCGTCACAATTGCCCTATCCTTAACCCTCGCTTGAACACTAGATCAAAACCTAACTTTAAATCTAACCCTAACTCAATGCCTAAGACTAAAACTAGCCAGAACTCTGATGCTAATTCTAAAACTAGCCCTAACCCTAGCCCTAACACTAGCCCAGCCGTAATTTAGCCCTATCCCTAACCCTAACCTTAACCGTAGCCCTAAGAATAACTCTAACTCTCACGCTGACCCTATAACTCGTTCTAATCTTCTCCCTTCCCATAAACCTAAACCTATCCCGAATCCTAATCCTAAAACTTGCCCTATTCTTAGCCCTAGAACTAAACTTAGATAAAAACCTAACTCTAAATTTAATCCTAAACCGAAGCCTAAGCCTAAATCTAAGACTAGCAGTAACCCTAATATTAATCCTAAAAATTTCACTTACCCTAACCCTATCCCTAAAACCAAACCGAGCCAAAGCTCTAACCCTAACCTTAACGTAAATCAAGGCCTAACCCTACACCTAGCCCTAACCCCAGCCCTAATTCGAGTTTTAAGCCACACCCTAAAACTAACCCTGACTCTTACTCTGACAATAACACGAACCCGAGGTCTAAATATCACCCTAACCCTAAACCTAAAACGAACAGTAAACCTAGCCCTAAAACACTAAAATTAGCCATAATCATAACCCTAGTACTTACATTAGCCATAATCCTAACCCTAGCACTGACTTTACCCAAACCTAGCTCAAATCGTAACCATAATCCTAGCACTAAACTGATATCTAACTCTATCCATTACCATAACCATAACCATAACCCTGATGCTAATTCAAGCCCTAACTTTAAACATTAACCTACCCCAAACCCTAACACAGAACTTGACCCTAAGAACACCCCTAGGTCTAAACCTGATCCTAAAGCTAAACCTAACACTTACACTAGATGTACCCATAATCCTAACCCTAAAACTATATTTAATTATAATTCTAGACCTGGAATTATCCCTAGCACTAATCCTAGCCCTAACCCTAAAACAAAAAAACCTAGCCCTCATCCTAGCCCTAAACATAGGCTTAATCATAACCCTAACCCTAACCACGGCCCTAAACTTATTTAAAACCCTCATCCTATCTGTAACCCTACCTATAAAGCCATCCCTTACCCAAAAATTTTCCCTAACACTAAACCTAAAGTCTAAACCCTAACCCTTACCCTAACCCTAAACCTAACCCAAAACCTAACCCTAACCCTAGGCTTAAACTAAACACTAAACCTAGCACTAATTCTAGCCCTAATTTAGCCCTATCTCTAACACTAACTGTAACCCTAGCTCTAAGACTAACTCTCACCCTAGCCTTATCCCTAGTTCTATCCCTATCCCTTACCATAACCCTAAACCTAGCCATAACCCTTGCCATATCCTTATTCTAGCCCTAACCCTAGATCTAAACCTAATTCCAAATTTAACCCTAACCCTAAGCCTAAGCCTAACACTAACACTAGTGCTAACCCCAACCCTAGGACTAAAACAAAATCGAATATGAGGCATAACCCTAAACCTTAACTTAAGCCAAACCCTAACACTAAAACTAGACCTAACCCTAGCCCTAATTCGAGTCCTATCCCTAACCTTAGAACCAACCCTGACCTAGACTCATATCCTAACACTCACCATAGCTCTAAACATCACCCTCACCTTAAACTGAACCCTAACAGTTAACCTAGCCCTAATTTGAGTCTTAATTCTAACACTAAAATTAAACCTGACCCTGACTCCTATGCTAACATGAACACTAGCTATAAAAATCACCCTAAACTTAAACCTAATTCTAACACTAAACCTAACCCATATCCTAACACTAAAACTAACCCTAACAGTAACCCTAGTTCTTACATTAGCCATTGCCCTAACCCTAGCCCTAACCCTAACACAAGACCTAGGCCTAATTCAAGCCCTAAACCTAAATTTAACCCTAAATTTAACCATAATCAAAGCCCTAACTGTAGCACTAAACCAATCCATTACCCTAAGCAAAACCCTAAACCTAAGGGTAACCCTAGACTTATCCCTAATCCTTAGGCTAACCAAAACACTAACCCTATTAATATCCCTTACCCTTGTCCTCATTCTAGAGCTAACCCTATCCAAAACCCTAACACTAACCTTGACCATTTTACAGACACTATCACTAATCCTAGGTCTAATCCTAACCTAACCCTAACCCAAAATATACCGTAATCCTATCCCTAGACCTAATCCTGAACCTAACTCTCAGCCCAGCCCAAACCATAGCTCAAAACCTAACCCTTACACTAAACATAACACTAACCTAACCCTAGTTCTAACTCTCACCCTAACCCTAAATCAAGACCTAATCGTAAATATAACCCTAGCCCTAACCTTAAGTCTAACTGTATCATTACCCTAAACATAACCCTTACCCTAATGCTAACCCTAGGCATAACCCTAAACATATCACTATTCCCAAACTCATCAATTACCCTAAACCTACCCTGAACCCTAGACCTTATCCAATCATTGCCCTAACCCTAACCCTAATGCTAATTTTAGCCCTAACCTAAACTCAAACCTAAACCAAACCCTAACACTGACACTGACCCTAATAATTCCCCTAGCTCTAAACCTCACTCTTACCCTATACCTAACACTTACACTAGACCTAACCTCACACAAAACCTACCCTAATTACAGCCCTAAACCAAACCCTAAGCATAACCCTAACCCTAAACCTAGACCTAAAATTAATTCTAACCCTTATTCCAGCCCTAACCCTAGATCAAAACCCAAACCTTCCCCTAATAAGGCTAGGTTCAGGGCTAGGAGGCGGGCTAGGGTTTGTTTTAGGGTTATGGCAAGAATTAGGGCTAGGGATAGTGTCAGGTCTAGGCTTACATTAGGAATAGATTGAGGGTTAGATTAATGGCTAGGTCTAATGTAAGGGATTGGTTTAGAGTAAGGGACAGGGTTAGATCTAGGGGTATTATTAGGGTTAGAATTACTTTTCAATTTTGATTCAGGTTAGGGTTTAGGTTTAGAGCTTGAAATAGCATTAGGGTTTGGTTAGGATAATGACAGTATTAGGTTTAGGGTTCATCTTATTTGTAGGGTAATTGATAGGGTTAGAGATAGCAAAAGGGTTACGGTTAGGCCTAGGGTTAGCCTTAGGATTATGTTTGTGCTTAGGTTAATGGATAGGGTTAGGGCTAGGTTTATGGTTTGTATTAGGGCTAGAGTTGGGGTTAGGCCTAGGGTTAGGATTAGGTTTAGGTTTAGGATATGTTTTAGATTTTGAGCTAGGGTTAGTGCTAGGGCAAGGGTTAGGTTTAGGGTTAGGTTTAGGTTATAGTTACAGTTAGGGTCAAGGTTAGTGTTAAATTTAGGGCTAGGGCTATCATTAGGTTTAGGGTATTAGTTAGGGTTTGATTTCGTGTTAGGGTTAGGGTTAGGGTTAGGTTTTGGTTTAAGGTTAGGATTAGGGTTAGGCTTAGATTTAGGTTTAGGGTAATGGTTAGGGTTTGAGCAAGGGTTAGCTCTATGGCAATGGTTAGGTTTATGGTTATGTCTAGGGATAGAGTTAGGGAAGATTTAGGGTAAGGGCTAGGGTTATCATCAGGGTTACATTTTGGGTTAGGGTAATGGGTAGGGTTAGAGCTAGGGATATCATTAAGTTTAGGGTTAGAGTTAGGGTAATATGTAGGTTTAGAGCTAGGTTTAGGGATAGGATTAAGTTTAGGAATAGGGCTAGGGTTAAGGTTAGGTTTAGGTTTAGGCCATGGGTTAGTGTTATGGTTAGGTTAAGTTTTAAGGGTTAGGGATTAAGCTAGTGTTTGTACTAGGATGAGGTTTAGGTTTAGAGTCAGTGTGAGGGTTAGGGCTAGGGTTAGCATTAGGGTTAGGGTTAGGGTTAGGGTAATGGATAGAGTTAGAGGTAGGTTTTGGCCTATGATGATGGCTAATTTCAGGGTTCGTGTTATTGCTAAGTCTACTGTTAGATTTATGTTTTCTGTTAGGATAAGATTTAGAGCTAGGGTTTGTGTTAGGGTAAGGGGTCAGTGTTCAGTTTAGGGTTAGGTTTATTGTTAGGGCCAGCCTTAGGACTAGGGTTTGGTCTAGGGGTAGGGTTAGTATTTGGGTTAGGTTAAGGGTTATTATTAGGGCTAAGACTAAGTTTGTGTTTAGGGCTAAGCCTAAAGTTATAACTAGATAAAGGATTAAATGTAGGTCTAGGTCTAGTGTTAGGGTAAGGTTTAGTTATAGGGTTACAGGTAGTGCCAATGTTAGGGGTCAATTTAGGGTTAAGGTCAGGTTTAGACCTATGGTTAGTGTTAGGGTCAGAATAAGGGTCAGAGTTAGGGTTAGGGTTTGGGATAGTGATAGAGCTAGATTGAGAATTAGGGTTAGGACTAGTAATAGAGTTGGGTTTTGGGTTAGGCTAAGAATTTGGTTTAGGACTAGGGTAGCTTTAGGGTTAGAGTTTGGCTTAGGGTAAGGGATAGGGTTAGCACTGGTGTTAGGGCTAGGGTTAGGTTTAAGGTTAGGGCTAGGGTTAGGTTTAGGGTTAGGGTTAAAGCTAGGATTAGAGCTTGGCTTAGAACTAGGCTAGGTTTTGTTTTAACTTTAGGGCTATGGCTAATGTAAGAACTAGGTTTACAATTAGGCCTAGTTTAGGGTTAATGATACATCTATGTTTAGTTTTTGTTTAGGTTTGGGGTTAGGGTTATGTTTAGGGTAATGGATAGTTTAGGGTTAGCGAATGTGTTAGGGTTAGACCGAGGCTTAGCATTAGGGTAAGGATTAGGATTAGGGTTAGTGTAATGGATAGGGTTAGAGCTACATTTAGGGCTAGGGTTATGTTTAGTGTTAGTGTTAGGGTTAGTGTTAAGTTTAGGGTTAGTGCAAGGATTAAAGTTAGGGTTAGGTTTAGGGTAAGGTTAGGACTTGGTTTAGGTTTAGAGTTAGCGTTAAAGCTATGGTTGGGGCTCGCATTAGGGATATATTTTGGCTTACATTAGGGCTAACTTTAGGGATACAGCTAATGTAAGTACTAGGGTTATGATTAAGGCTAATTTTAGGTTTACAGTTAGGGCTAAGTCTAGTTATATGGTTAAGTTTATGTTCAGGTTGATGTTTTGAGCTAGGGTTATTGTTAGGTTCAGAGTCACAGTCAGAGTCAGGTTTAGGGTTGGAGATAGGACTCAAATTAGGGGTAGGCTTAGGGCTATATGTAGGGTTAAGATTTGATTTAGGTTAAGGGTTAGGGTAATGCTATGGCTTGCTATGTTTTAAGGCTAATTCTAAAGTTAAGGGTAGTTTTATGATTAATGTTAGTGTTATTGCTACTGATAGGGTGAGTTTAGGCTTAGCGGTACATTTAGAGTTATGGTTAATTCTAGGGTTACAGCTGTGGCTAGGGTTAGGGCTAAGGTTAGGTCTAGTGTTTGGGTTACTGTAAGGGATAGGGTTAGAACTAGGAATAGAGCTAGGGCGATAGTTAGAGTTAGTCTTAAGGCTAGGGTTAGGGTTAAATTTAGGGCTAAAGTAGGGATAGGATTATGTCTAGGATTGGTGTTAGGATTAAGCCTAGGGTTAGGGCTATGTTTAGGATTATGTTTAGAGTTAGGTTTAGGAAAAGGAATTGGGTTTTAGCTAGGTTTAGGGCTAGGGAGATGATTAAAATTAGGTTTAGGTATAGGGTTAGTTTTGTGTTAGAATTAAGGCTAGATTTGGGGTTAGGATAAGGGCTAGGGTTTGTGTTAAGGTTAGAGCAAGAATTAGGGATAGGGATAATATCAGGTTTAGGGTTATGGCTAGGGATAGTTGTAGGGTTACGTTCATGGCTAGGTCTAATGTTAGGTTTAGGGTAAGGCCCAGGTTTAGAGTAAGGTATATTTTTAGGGTCAGGGTCAGGTTTCAGGTTTGTGTTAGTCTAATTGTTGGGGTTAGGGCTCAAATTAACTTTAGGGTTAGAATTAGACTTAGGTTTATGGACAGATTTAGGTTTAGGATTCAGGTTAAGATTAGAATAATTGGTAGGGTTAGGGTTAGTGATAGGTTTTGGATTAGGCCTAGAGTTAGTATTTGGGTTAGGGTTATTGTTAGTGTAATGAATAGCATTAGAGCTAGGGTTAGGGCTAGGGTTTGGGATAGGATTAGGGCTAGAGTTAGGGTTAGGGTTAGGCTAGGGCTAGGGTTAGGGTTTGGGTTAGGTTTGGGGTACAGGTTAGGTTTTGAGATAGGGTTAGTGCTAGGATGAGGGTTAGGTTTAGGATTATGTCTAGGTTTAGATTTACTGTTAAGGTTAGGCTTAGTGTTAGGGTTAGGGCTAAGGTTATCTTTAGAGTTAGGTTTAGTGTTTAGGTTTAGGGTGATGTTTATAGGTAGGGTTAGTGTTAATGTCCAAGACAGGTTCAGGGGTAGTTTTAGGGTTAAGATTAGGACTCTAATTAGGGCTAGGCTTAGGGCTAGATGTAAGGTTAGGGTTTTTTATAGCTAGGGTTAGTTTTAGTGTCAGGGTCTGTGTTTGGATTAGGATTATGGTTAGGTCAAGAGCCAGAATTAGGATTAGGGCTACAGTTTAGGTTAGTGTTTGGCTTAGGTTTAGGGTTATTATTAGAGCTAGGGCTAGATTTTTTTTTAGGTCTTGGTTAAAAATATGGCTAAATTTAGGATTAGGTTTAATCTAATGCTAGTGTTAAGGTTAGGTTTAGATATAGGATTATGGGTAGGGCTAGTGTTAGGGTTTGGTTTAGGTTCAGGGTCAGAATAAGGGTCAGGGTTAGAGTTAGGCTTTGGGTTATGGTTAAAACAAGAATGAGGGTTAGGCCTAGTAATTGGGTTAGGGTTTGGGTTAGACTAAGAATTAGTTTAAGGACTAGGGTTAGCATTAGGGTTGGGGTTTGGCTAGGGTAAAGGAAAAGTTTAGAGCTCGTGATAAAGCTAGGGTTCAGATTAGGGTTAGGGCTAGTGTTAGGGTTATGGTTAGGGTGAAAGCTAGGTTTAGGCCTCAGATTTGGGCTAGGTTTGGGTTAGCATTAGGTGTAAGGTTATGGCTAATGTATGATCTATGGTTATGATTAGATCTAGTTTTAGAATGATGGTTAGGACTAGGTCTAGTGTTAGGGTAAGGTTTAGGTTTAGGGTGATGTTTGGAGGTTGGATTAATGTTAATGTCAGAGATAGGTTCAGGGGTAGGTTTAGGGTTAAGATTAGGACTTGAATTAGGGCTAGGCTTAGGGCTAGATGTAATGTTAGTGTTTGGTTGAGGTAAAAGTTTAGGGTTAGTGTTATGGCTCAGTTTTGTTTTTGGGCTAAGCCTATGGTTAGGACTAGATTTAGAATTACCATTAGAGTTAGGGCTAGTGTTAGTGTTAGGTTTAGGTGTAGAATTAGGGTTAGATTTAGAGTTAGGTTTAGATCAAAGGTTAGGGCAAGGTGTAATGTTATGGCTAGGGTTAATCTAGACTAAGGGCTAGGAATAAGATTAATTTTAAGTGATAGGGTTAGAATTAGGGCTAGGGCTAGGGCAACAGTTATAGCTAGTCTTAAAGCTAGGATTAGGGTTAGGTTTAGGATTAGGGCTAGAGTTAGTGTTAGGGTTAGTCCTAGGGTTAAGGTTAGGGATAGGGTTAGTGTTAGGGTTAGGGTTTGGGTTAAGTTTAGGGTAAGTGAGGGGGTTATAACTAGGTTTAGGACTAGAAAAAAGGATAAATTAGGGTTAGGTTATGATTAAGGCTAGGTTTTGGGCTAGAATGAGAGCTAGTGCTCATATTAGGGTTAGGGCTAGGATTAGGGCTAGGGCTAATGTCAGGTCTAGGATTAGAATTAGGGATAGGTTTCGGGTTTTGTTTATGGTTATCTCTAGTGTAAGGGTTAGATTTAGGGTTAGGGTCAATTACAGCTATGTGTGTTATTAGGGTAAGTGTATTTCTTAATGTTTGGTTTAAGTTAAGGTTTAGGTTTAGGCCACGAATTAGCATTAGGGTTAGAGTTAGGTTTAGGGTAATAATTAGGCTTAGGATTAGGGTTCAGGTTAATTTTAAGGTAATGGATAGGTTTAGGGATTGTGATAGGGTTAGGGTTAGCATTAGGGTTAGGATAAGGTTAGGGTAATGGATAGAATTAGAGCTAGTTTTACGGCTAGGGTTATGGTTAGGATTAGGGCTAGGGTTAGGGTAGTGGATATAATTAGAGCTATGGTTAGGGCTATGGTTAAGGTTAGGATTAGTGTTAGGTTAGTGTTTGGGATAGGGCTAGGGTTATGTTAAGGGTAAAGTTTAGGCTTTGAGATAGGGTTAAGTCTAAAGCGAGGGTTAGGATAAGGGTTAGGGCGAGGGTTAGGTTTAGGGTTACAATTAGGGCTATATTCAGGCCTAGGATTAGGGCTAGATTTTGTGTTAGTTTAGGCCTAGGGTTAGGGCCATGGGTAATGTCAGAGCTAGGCTTTTGGTTAGGGCTAATTTTAGGGTTAGGGTTATGACTACGTCTTGTGTTAGGATTAGGTTTTGGGTTTGGGTGAGCTTTGGAGCTAGGATTATGTTAGGGTTAGGGCCAGTGTTCAGGTTAGAGTTAGTTTTGGGGTTAGTGCCAGAATTTGGACTAGGGTTAGGTCTAGGGGTACGGTTAGAGTTTTGTTTAAGTTAAGGGTTATTGTTAGGGCTAGGACTAGGCGGTTGTTCAGGTCTAGGGCTAGAGATATGGCTAGATTCAGGATTAGCTTTGGGTCTGGAGATAGTGTTAGGCTTAGGTTTAAGTATAGGATTATCAGTTTAGGTTTAAGTATAGGATTAGCATTCAATTTGGGGTTAGGATCAGGTTTCAACCTATGGTTAGTGTTAAGGCAGAATAAGTGTCAGGGTTATGGTTTAGGTTTGGGTTAGGCTTAGAGCTAGAATGAAGGTTAGAATTAGGACTAGTAATAGGGTTAAGGTTTAGGTTAGGCTACGGATTAGGGTTAGGCCTAGAGTTAGCATTTGGTTTAGGGTTTAGCTTAAGGTAATGAATAGGGTAAGAGCTAAGATTAGAGCTAGGATTAGAGTATGGGTTAGGGGTAGTTTTAGGGTTAGGGTTAAAAATAGGGTTATCACTCAGATTAGGGCCCGTTTTGGGGTTAGGTTGGGGCTAGTGTTAGGCCTACAACTAAGGTTTGAACCAGGGTTATGATTAGGGCTATTTTTGGGTAACTGATAACACTTAGGGCTAGGTCAAGTGTTAATGTTAGGGTTAGCGTTAGCGTTAGCATGATGTTTAGAGCTAGGGTTAGTGTTAGGGTCAGTGTCAGTGTTCATCTTATATTTAGAGTTAGGGTTAAACCCAGAATTATCACTAGAGTTAGGTCTAGGGGTAGGGTTAGTGTTTGTGTCAGGTTAAGGTTTATCCTTAGGGCTAGGGCTAGGTTTTGTTTAGGTCTAGGGCTAGAGATATGGCTAGACACAGGATTAGGTTTAGGTCTAGGGATTGTGTTAGGGTTAGGTTTAGGAATAGGTTTATTTCTAGTGCTAGTTTTAGGGTTCAGTATAGGGTTAGGGTCAGATTTAGACCTACGGTTACCATTAGGGTTAGGGTTAGATTTGAGTTATGGATAGAGCAAGAATGAGGCCTAGGATTAGCACTAGTAATAGGCTTAAGGTTTGGGTTAAGCTAAGGATTAGGTTTAGGCCTAGGGTTAGCATTAGGGTTAGAATTAGCTTAGGGTAAGGTATAGGATTACAGCTTGGGTTAGGGCTATGTTTACAGTTAGGGTTAGGGCTAGTGTTAGATTTAGGTTTAGGGTTAAAGCTAGTGTTAGGTCTTGCATTAAGTCTAGGTTTTGGTTAGAGTTAGGGCTAGGTTTTGAGTAATGGCCAATGTATGGACTAGGGTTTTGATTTGGGCTAGTTATAGGATTAGGGTTAGGACTAGGTCTAGTGATAGGATTAGGTATAACATTAGGGTGATGTTTATAGCTAGGGTTAGTGTAAAGGTCAAATTCAAGGTCAGAGTAGTTTTAGGGTTAGAGTTTGGACTTGAATTAGGGCTAGGGTTAGGGCTAGATGTAGGGTTAGGTTTTGGTTTAGGTTAAGTTTTAAAGTTAGGACTATGGCTTGGTTTTATTTTAGGCCTAGGGCTGTGGTTAGGGCTAATTTTAGGCTTAGCATTAGGTTTTGGGCTAGTGTTACGGTTAGGTTTAGGCTTAGGGATAAAGTTAGATTTAGATTTAGGATTAAATCTAGGGTTAGTTCAAGGGCTAAGGTTAGGGCTACTGTTAGGTCTTGGTTTATGGCTAGGATTAGGGTTATGGTAAGGGATAGGTTTAGAACTAGGAATAGGGCTAGGGTGAGAGTGAGAGTTATTCTTATGGCTAAGCTTAGTGTTTGGTTAGGTATAGGGCTTAATTAGGGCTAGTATTAGGGCTAGGTTTATGGTTATTTTTAGGCCTAGGGTTAGTTTTCTGCTTAGAGTTAGGTTTAGTGTAAGCGATGGGGTTAGAGCTAGGGATGGGGCTAGGGTGAAGGTTAGAATTATGGTTAGGGCTAGGATTTCATTAGAGTTATGATTAAGGTTAGGTTTAGGGCTAGGATGAGGGCTAGGTTTTGTTTTAGGGTTAGGGCTAGGATTAGTGTAAGGGCGAATGTCAGATCTAGGGTTACAGTTAGGGATAGTTTTAGGATTAGGTTTATGGTTATGTTTAGGTTAAGTGTTAGGTTTAGGGGAAAGATCAAGTTTAGAGCTAGGGGTATTATTAGGGTCAGGGTCAGGTTTAGGGTTTTGTTTAGGTTAGTGTTTAGGTTTAGGGCTCGGATTAGCATTAGGGTTTGAGTTAAAGTAATGATAGGGTTTGGTTTATGATTCAGGTTAGAATAAGCATAATGGATATGGTTACGTTTAGGGTTAGGGTTAGATTTAGGCCTACGGTTAGCAATAATTAGGATTATGTTTATGGTAATTGATAGGGTTAGAGCTAAATTTAGGGATAGGATTATGGATAGGATTAGGGCTAGGGTTAGAGTTAGGGTTATGAGTTTGTTTTGTGATAAGGTTAGGGCTAGAATTACGACTAGGGCAAATGTCAGGCCTAGGGTTATGGTTAGGGATAATTTTAGGGTTAGGTTTATGGCTAGGTCTAGTATAAAGGTTAGGTTAAGGGGTAGGGTCAAGGTTAGAGCTAGGTATATTATAAATGGAAGGGTCAGAGTTAGGGTTCTGGTTAAGTTAAGGTTTAGGGTTAGGTCTCAAATTAGCATTAGGGTTAGGGTTATGGTAATGATAGTGTTATGTTTAGGTTTCAGGTTAGGTTTAGGTTAATGAAATAGCTTAGGGTTAGTGACAAGTATTGGGTTAGGCCTAGGGTTACCATTAGATTTGTGGTTATGGTTAGGGTAATGGATAGGTTTAGAGATAGTGATAAGGCTAGGTTTATGGTTAGAATTCTGGCTAGTGTTCCGGTAATTTTTAGGGCTAGGTTCTGGTTTAGGGTTATGTTTAGGGTTAGGGTTAAAGCTAGTGTTAAGGCTTGGATTAAGACTTGGTTTGGGGTTTGGTTGGGGCTATGGCTAATCCATGAAATAGTGTTACAATTAGTGCTAGTTTTGGGGTTAGGGTTAGGGTTAGCTCTAGTGTTATGGTTAGGTTTAGAATTAGGTTGATGTTTAGAGCAACGGTTATTTTTTAGGGTCAGTGTCAGAGTCAGGTTAATTTTAGGGTTAGGATTAGAACTCAAATAAGGGCTAAAGTTAGTACTAGGTGTACCGTTAGTGTTTAGTTTAGGTTAAGGGTTAGGGATATAGGTTGGTTTTCTATTAGTGCTAGGGCTACGGTTATGGCTAGATTATGGATTAGCATCAGGGTTAGGGCTAGTGTTAGGTTGAGGTTTAGGCTTAGAGTTAGGGTAGCTCGAGGGTTAGGGCTCGGGCTAGGGATAGGGTTAGGGTGAGGGTTAGGGTTTTGGTAACGAATATGATTAGAACTACGGATATGACTAGGGTGAGAATTAGAGTCAATCTTAGTAATGGTCTTAGGATTAGTGTTAGGGTTAGGGATAAATTATGGCTAGGATGAGGGCTAGGTTTAGGGATAACCTAGGGCTAGGATTAGGGCTAGGGTTAGTTCTAACTATCCCTTACCATAATCCTATGACTTCTTTTACATTAGCCCTAACCCTAGCTCTAGCCCTAATCCTATATCTAACCCTAACTCTAAATCTAACCCTAACTCTAAGATAAACCTCTCACACAAGCCGTGACAGTAATGTTAACCTAAAACTATCCCTAACCTAGACCTAGCCCTAGTAAATACCCGAGCCATAGCCTTAACCCTAACCTTTAACATAAAACCAAACCCTAAGCCTACACCTAGTCCTAAACCTAGTGCTAATTCGAGTCCTATCCCTAACCCTAAAACAAACCCTGACCCTGACTCTGACTATAACACTAACGCTAACTCTAAACATCACTCAAAACTTAAACCTAAACCTAGAGCTAGCCCTATCTCGAAACCTAAAACTAGTTCTAATCATAACCCTAGTTCTTACATTGGCTGTAGCCCTAAACCTAGCCCTAACCTAACCCAAAACCTATCCCTAATCAGAGCCCTAACATTACTTTTAACCCTAATTCTACCCCTAACCCTTACCCTAAACCTAAACATAACACTAACCCTTGACATAATCCAAAACCTAACCCCAACCCTAGCCTTAATCCTAACAATAAACCTAGCCCTAACCCCATCTGTAACCCTATCCATTACCCTAATCTTAATCCTAACACTAATGCTAACCCTAGGATAACCCTAAGCCTATTCCTAACCCTAAACCTATGCATTACCCTAAACCTAACTTGGACCCTAAACCTAACCATATCCATAAACCTAATCCTAACCCTAATCATCTTAACCTGAAAACTAGCTCTAACTATAAATCTAGACCTGACATTAGCCCGAGTCCTAATGAAGCCCTAAACCTAAAACAAACTCTACCCATAATCCTATCCCTAATATTAGCCTTAATCCTAAACCTAACCCTAATCATAGACCTAACCCTAATTTTAACCCTTGCCCTAGTTCTAAAGCTAGCTATAACATCATACCTAACAATAACCATAACCATAACCCTAGCCATAAACCTAGGCTCAGCCTTTATAATAACCCTAGTTCTAATCCTAATCCTAATTAAGCCCAAATTCTAACCCTAAAGTTAACCCTAACACTAAGACTAACTCTAAATCTCATCCTAGCCCTAGCCCTAGTTCTAACATAATCCCTTATGATAACTCAAACCCTAGCCCTAACACTATTCCTAACCTTCCCTGTAGCCCTAAACGTAAATCTAACCCTAACTCTAAATCTAACCCTAACCCTAAGCCTAAACTACACCCTAACACTAGCTCTAACCCTAACACTAATTTGAAAACTAGCCATAACCCTAGCCCTAGCTCTCAAGAAAAACTGAGGAATAGCACTGACCCTAAACCTTAACCTAAACCAAACCCTAACCCTACAACTAGCCCTGAACCTAGCCCTAATTAGAGTCCTAACTCTAACCCTAGAACTAACATTAACACTAACTTTGACCTTAACACTAACCCTAGCTCTACACATTACCCTATCCTTAAACCTAATCCTAAAACTAGACCTCAACCTAAACCTAACCCTAAAACTAGCCCTAATCGTAATGCCAGTTCTTAAATTAGCCATAGCCCCAAACCTAACACAAAACCTAGCCCTAATCCAAGGCCTCATCCTAGTTTTAACCCTAACCCTAACCCTGGCAATAACCTTAACCCTATCCCTAGTCCTAATCCTAGCATTAACCCTATTTCTTAAACTTAGTCAAACCCTCACCCTACTGCTACCCTAGTCCTAACCCTAATTCTATGCCTATGCCAAACCCTAACTCTATTACTAGTCCTAAACCTAGCCCTCATTCTAGCTCTAAACTTATCCCAAATCCTAAACCTAATGCTGACCCTTATTCTGACCCTAACACTAATCCTAGGTTGAAACCTGACCCTAACCCTAACCCTAAACCTAACACTAACACTAGCTCTAGACCTAAACCTAATTTTAAATATAGCCATAACCCTAGCCTTAGCCATAACAATAACCCTTAACTTAAACTAAACACTAACTCTACCTCTAGACCAACCCTAGTCCTCATTCTGGACCTAAACCTAAACCTAACCTGAACCCTGACACTTACTCTAACAAAAACGCTAACTGTAAACCTTATCCTAACCCCACAACTAACTCTAACACTAGACAAACACTAAACCTCGTCATAACCATAACTCTAGCTCTTACATTACCCATATACCTAACACTAACCCTAAACCTCACACAAAACCTAGCCCTAATTACAGCCCTGAATCGAACCCTAAACATAACCCTAATCCTAAACCTAGCCCTAACCCTAACACTCGTTCTAAACCTAACCGTAGCTCAAACCCTAAACCTTACCCTGAACATAACCCTAGCCCAAACCCTAAACCTCACACTAATTCTAGCCCCTATCCTAATTGTAACCATAGCCCGAAACCTAGCTCTAACTTTATCCACTACACTAACCATAACTCTAAAACTAATGCTAACCCTAGCCCTAAACATAACCCTAATCCTACCGTATCCCAGACTGTAACCCTAAACCTCGCCCTAGCCCTAAACCTAGCTCAAACCCTAATCCTTACACTTATCCTAACCCTAAAACTCACCCAAGGCCTAACCCTAACCCTAACTCCAGCCCTAATCCTAACCTTAACCCTAGCCCTAACCCTAGTTTGAACCCTACCCAATACCCTAACACTAAACTTAACCCTAATGATAACACTAGACCTAAAGCTAAACCTACCCTAACCCTAAACATAAACCTAACCCTAGAAATAACAGTGAACCTAACCCTAACCCTAAATCTAAGCTAGCTCAAACCCTAACCCTAATCCGAAACCTAAACCTTAACCTAACACCTACCTAAACCTAACCCTATTTTTTAACCTGACATCTAAACCTATTATCCAAACTCTAATGATAAACCTAGCCCTAACTGTAACAAAAACCATGACCATAACCCTAGACCAAACCCTAAATTAACCTTAGCCATAGCAAAAATCCTAGATCACACTCTAAAATGTACCCTAAACCTAATCCTAAGTGTAACCCTCGCCCTAACCCTTACCCTAACCCTAATTCAAGCCTTAATGCTAACCATTATTTTAGCCCTAACCTTAGGAATAACCCTATAAATCACCCTAACAATAACCATAACCCTAATGCTTACCCTAGGACTAACCCTAAACCTATCACAAATCCTAACCATATCTATTACCTTAAACCTAACCTGAACCCTAAACCTAACACTATCCATTACCCTAACGCTAATTCTAACCTTAATGCTATTTTGAGCCTTAACCCAAAAACTTAACCTAACCCAAACCAGAAGCCTGACTTTGACCCTAATAATATCACAGCTCTTTATCTGACCATTTCCCTAAACATAACACTTTAATTTTACCTAGCCATAAACCTAACCCTAAAAATATCACTAACGATAAACCTATACCTGACAATAGTCCTAGCCCTAATTCTTTCCCTAAACCTAACACAAAATTTAGCCCTAATCCTAGCCTTAAATCTAGCCTCAATCCTAAACATAACCATAACCCTAGCCCTAACCCTAAACCTAATCATAAAACTAGCACTAACCCTAAACATAGCACTGAAACAAACATAAGCAAAAGGCCAAACACTAACCTTAACTTAAACCAAACCCTAGCACTACACCTAGATCTAAACCTAGCTCTCATTTGAGTCCTAGTCATAATCTTAAAAATAACCCTGAACCTGACTTATATTCTAACACTCATCCTAGCACTAAACACCACCCTAAAATTAAACTGAACCCTAACACTAAACCTATCCCTAAATTGAGTCCTAAACCTAACCCTAAAAGTAATGCTGACCTGACTGATATCCTAACACTAACCCTAGCTATAAACATCACCCTAATCTTACACCTAACCCTAACACTTGACCTACCCATACCCCTAACCCTAATTGTAACCCTAGTTCTTATATTAGCCACTATCCTAACCCTAGCCTTAAACCTCATACAAAAACTAGCCCTAATCTGAGCCCTAAACCTAGCTTTAACCATAACCATAAACCTAACCCTACCCCTAACCTTATGCCTTACCCTGAGCAAAACCTTAATCCTAATGGTAACCCTAGACTTATCCCTAATCCTTAGGCTAACCAAATCCTAATCCTATTACTAGTCCTAACACTAGATCTTATTCTAGCTCTAATGCTATTTCAAACCCTAACCCTAACCCTGACCCTTATTCTGACCATAACAAAAACACTAGGTCTAAACCTAACCCTAACCCTAAACCAACCCCTACCACTAGCTCTACATGTAACATTATACCAAAACTAACCCTACCACTAGCTCTAGACCTAAACTTAATCCTAAATCTTGCCTGAACTCTAGCTCTAAACCCAAACAAAATCCTAGTCCTATCCCTAAAATAACCTTTACCTAACCCAAACACTAACTCCACCCCTAGACCTAAACCTAGTCCTAATTCTGGCTTTAACCCTAACTTTAACTCTAACCCAAACACTGACCCTGGCTTTAACACTAAACCTACCTCTAAACCTGAAACTAACCAAAACCTAAACCACATTCTAGACCCAGCCATAACCTAACCCTAAAACAAGCCCTAACCATAAGTCTAGATCTTACGTTACCCATAGCCCTAACTTTAGGCCTAAACCTAACTCTAAACTTGGAGCTAATTTTAGGCCTGAAAATAGCCTTAACCCTAGCCCTAATCCTAAACATAAAACTAGATTTAACCTTATCTCTAACCCCAACCATTAAGCCAACCCTAACCATAAACATCATGATAACCCTAGCCCTAAACCTAAACCTACTCTAACCCTAACTGTAAACCTAACCCTAGACCTAACCATAAACCTAACCCTTGCTGTAGTCCTAACCCTAGCTCAAATTCTAACAATTATGCTAAACTTAACACTAGCCCTAGTCCTAAACCTAAACTAACCCCAACCTGATATATAAACTAATGATCACCCTAATGATAACCCTAATCCTAACTCTAGACCTAATTCTAAACCTAACCCTATCCTTAGCACTAACCCTAGCTCAAACCCTAACCCATACCCTAAACCTAACCCTAGCCTTAATCTTAACCTAACCCTAATTCTAGTCCTAATCCTAAACATAACCCTAGCTCTAACACTAGCTCTAACCCTATCCATTTCCCTAATGATAACCATAAACCTAATGTTAACCATAGGCCTAACCCTATCCCTATCCATTACCCTAAATCTAACCTGAGTCCTAAACCTAACCTAAAGCCTAAACCTAACCTTATCCATTACCCTAACCGTAACTAAAACCTAATGCTAATTTGAGCCATAACACTAAACCTCAACCAAACCCAAACCCAAAACCTGACTCTGACTATTATAATACCCCAAGCTCTCAACTTTAATCTCATCCTAATCCTAACTCTGACACTAGACCTAGCCATAAATCTTACCAAAAACTATCCCTAACCATAACCCTAGACCTGATATTAGCCCTAGCACTAATTCTAACCATAACCCTAACACAAACACTAGCCCTCATCCTACCCCTAAACCTATCTTGATCCTAACCCAAATCCTAAATGTAGTCCTATCCCTAATTTTGTCCCTCGCCCTAGTTCTGAACCTTGCTATAACCCCTTCCCTTCCTCTAAATCTAACCCTAACTCTAACCCTAGACTTATCCCTTACACTAATCCTAGACCTGATCCTAGCCCTAATTTAGCCCTGACTCTACCACTAGCACTAAGACTAATTCTAACTCTCGCCCTAGGCCTATTCTTATTCTAAACCTATCTCTTACCATAACCCTAACACTAGCCCTAGCCCTAACCCTAGAACTAACCATAACTCTAACTTCAAACCTAACCCTAAACCTCACACTAACACTAGCCCTAACAATAACAGTGATCCTAAAACTAGCCCTAACTTAGTTCAAAGGCCTAAAACAAAACCGAGCTATAGCCCTAACCCTAACTCTTAACCTAAACCAAAACCAAAACCTAACCCTACACTTAGCCCTAACCTTTTCCCTAATTCCAGTCCTAACCTAACCCTAATACTAACCTTGAGTCTGACTCTGACTTTACACTAACCCTAGCTCTAATATCACCCTAAAAGTATACCTAAACCTAAAACTATTACTAGCCCTAACTGTAACCCTAAGGTAGCCCTAATTAAAACTCTAGTTCTTACATTAGTCGTAGCCCTAAACTAACACAAAACCTATCCCTAAACTGAGCCCTACACCTTGTTTTAACCCTAATGCTAACCCTAGCCCTAACCATTACCCTAAACTTAACCCTAACCCTAAAACTGGCCCTAATACTAAACCTAACACTAGACATAATCCTAACCATAATCCTAGCCCTAACTCTAGCTCTAACAGTATCCATTACCCTAAACATAACCCAAACCCTAATGATAACCCTAGCCTTAAACTTAACCCTAATCCTAAACCTAGACCTGACACTAACCCTAACCATCACCCTAGCCCTAAACATAGCTCAAAACTTACCCTAAACCTAACCCTAACACTAACCCTAGGCCTAACCCTAGCCCTAATCCTAACCATAACCCTACACCTAAACCTATCCATTATGCTAAACATAAGCCTAAGGCAAACATAGCTCTAAACTTAGCTCTAACCCCACCCATTACCCTAACCCTAAGTATAAACATCATAATAACACTAGCCCTGACCTTAAACCTACTCTAACCCTAACTGTAAACCTAACCCTAGACCAAACCGTAAACATAACCCTTTCCATAGTCCTAATCCTAGCTCAAACCCTAACAGTTATGCTAAACCTAACACTAACCCTAGTCCTAAATCTAAATCTAACCCTATGCATTTAGGCCTAACCCTAGACCTATCGCTAACACTAACCTTATCCTTACATCAATCTAAACTGAACACTAAACCTAACCCTATCAATTACTCTAACCCTAACTCTAATTCTAACCCTAATGCTAATTCGAGCCTTAAAACTAAACAAAAACCTAACCCAAACTCTGAGCAAGACACTGAATCTAATAACACAACTATCTCTAAACTGACACTTATCCTAAACATAACCCTTAAACTAGACCTAGCCATAAAACTTACCCTAACAGTATCCCTTATTGTAACCCGAGACCTGACATTAGCATTCTACCTAATTATTACCTTAAACCTATCACAAACCCGAGCCTTCATCCTAGCCCTAAACCTAGCCTTAATCCTAACCCAAACTCTAACCCTAGCCCAAACCCTAATTTCAACCCTTGCCCTTGTTTTGAACCTAGGTATAACCACATCCTTCCCCCTATCCCTAACCCTAACCCTATCACTAACACTAACCCTAGCCCTAACCCAAGGCCAAATCCTAACATTAACCATAGCTATAATCCAAGCCCTAATTCACTGCTAACTCTAACCTTAATTCTAAACCTAGCTCTAAGACTAACCCTAACTCTAGCCCTAGACCTATTTCTAGTACCAACCTTATCTATTGCCAAAACCTAACACTAGCACTAACCTCAGTCCTAACACTAGCCATAATCTTAAGTCTAGAACTGACCCTAACTCTAAATCTAAACATAACTCTAAACATAAACCACACCTAAACACTAGCCCTAACTTTAATTTGAAAACTAGCCCTAACCCTATCCGTAGCCCATAAACAAAACTGAGCTATAGCCCAAATACTAACCCTTAACCTAAACCAAATCCTAACGCTACACCTAGTCCTGACCCTATCCCTACAACTAATACTGACCCTGACTCTGACCCTACAACTAACCCTAACTCTAAATATCACCCTAACCCTAAACGTAACCCAAACACTAGACCTAGCCCTAATCCTAACCCTAAAACTATCTCTTACCGTAAAGCTAGTTTTTACATTAGCCATAGCCCTAAACCTAAAACAAAACCTAACACTAATCTGAGCCTCAACACTAGCTTTAACCCTAATCCTAACCCTAACCCTAACCCTAACCCAAATCCTAGCTTTAAACCTATACCTTACCTAAGCCAAACTCTCACCCAAATGCTAACCAAGTTCTAACCCTAATCTTTAGCTTACCCCCAACCTAACTATATTACTATTCTTAAACCTAGCCCTCATTCTATCTCTAATCCTGACCCAAAGCCTAAGCCTAATCCTTACCCTTATTCTGACCCTAACACTAATCCTAGGTCAATGCCTGACCTTAACACTAAACCAAACCCTAACATTAGCCCTACAAGTAAACCTATACCTAAACCTAACCATAACACTAGCACTAGACCTAAACTTAATCCTAAATATAGCCATAGCTCTAGCCCTAGTCCTAAACAAAAACCTAGCCCTAGCCCTAAAATATCCATTAAACTAACACAAAGACTAACCCATGCCCTATACCTAACTCTAGTTCTAATTCTGGTCCTAACCATAAACCCAATGCTAGCCCGAACACTAATGTTTACCCTAACACAAACCCTATCTCTAAACCTTATCCTAACCCAAAACTTAAACCTAAAAACTAGATATATCTATAACCCTTACCCCAAAAACTCTCGATAATCATAACCCTTGCTCTTATATTACCCATAGCCCAACACTAGCCATAAACCTCACACAAAACCTAGCCCTAATACAAGCCCTAAACCTAGACCTAAGCATAACCTTAACTGTAACCCTAGCACAAACCAGAAACCTAATGCTTGCCGCAGCCCTAACACTAGCTAAAAGTCTAACCTTTATTCTAAACATAACACTAGCTCTAACCCAAACCATAACCCTATCCCTAATCCTAAGTGTAACCATAGCCAAAATCCTAGCTCTAACTTTATATATTACCTTAAACACAACCCTAATCCTAATGCTAAACCTAGCACTAACCCTAAACCTAACCCTATCCCTAACCATAGCCCTGATTCTAAACCTAGCCCTCGCCCTAGCCCTAACTCTAGTGCAAACACTAACACTTACCTTAAATCGGAACCTAACACTAACCCAAGGAGTAACCCAAACACTAGCCCTAATCCTAAAATTAACCTAAACCCTAACACTAGCACTAAACCTATTCATTTGGTTAGCCTAAACCAAATGATAATGCTAGGCCTAACCCTAACTCTATCCCTAACACTAACTCTATACATTAATCTAAACCAACCTTAACTGTAAACTTAACTCTATTCATTACGCTAACCTCAACCCTAACCCTAATGCTAATTTGAGCCCTAACTTTAAACCTTAACCCAAACCAAAACCTAACCTATACTCTGACTCAAATAATAACCTAGCTCTATACCTGACCCCTACGCTAAACCTAACCTTACACTAGAACTAGCCATAAACCTAACACTATTCCTAACCATAACCCTAGAACTGACATTATCACTAGCCCTAATCCTAACTCTAACCCTAACACAAACCCTGGCCCTCATCCTAGCCCTAAACCTAGACTTAATCCTAACCCTCACCCTCACCCTGGCCCTATCCCTAATTATAACCCTTGCCCTAGCATTGAACCTAGCTATATAATCCCATCCTTTCACCTAAATATAACCCTAACTCTAGCCCTAACCATAGGCCTAACCCTAACACTAATCATAGTGCTAATCCTAGCCCTATTTGAACCCTAATGTTAACTCTGCCCCTAATCCTAGCCCTAAGACTAACTCTAACTCACACCCTAGCCCTGTTTCCATTTATAACCCTATTCATTACCATAACCTACACAATAGCCCTAACCTGAGCCCTAACCCTAACCTGAGCCTTAACCCTATACCTAACCATGTCTAAATCAAACCCTAATCTTAAGCCTAAATCTCATTCTATAACGAGCTCTAACACTATTTCTAATCCTAAAACTAGCCCTAATTCAAGTCCTAGCCCTAAAACAAAACCGAGCCATTGCTCTAACCCTAAACCTTAACTTAAACCAAACCCTAACCCATAATTAGCCATAAACTGAGCTCTAATTCGAGTCCTAGGCCTAAAACTATCCCTCACCCTGACTCATATCCAAACACAAACCTAGCTCTAAATATCACCCTAACCCTAAAACTAATGCTAAAACTAGACCTAGCAATAACCCTAACCCTAAAACTAACCCTAATTGTAACCTTAGTTCTTACATTGGCCTTAGCCAAACCCTAGCCCTAACACTAACACAAAAATAGCCCTAATCGGAGCCCTTACAGTAGATTTAACCCTAACCCTAACCCTAAAACTAGCCCTAAACCTAACCCTAATCCTAGCTCTAACCCTAGCTCTAATTCTATCCATTACTCTAGGCCAAACACTATACATAATTTTAATTCTAGTCCTAATTCTAATCCTTAGCCAAACCCAAACAATAACCCTATTACTAGTCCTAACACTAGCCCTCATTCTAGATCTAACCCTAACCCAAAACCTCACCCTATTCTGACCCTAACATTAATTATAAGTCTAAACCTGACCCTAAACTGAAACCAAAACTTGAAACTAGCTCTAAGAATAAACTTGTACATAAACCTAAACCTAATACTACCCCTAGACTTAAACCTAATCCTAAATCTAGCTATTACTCTAGCCCTTGACCTAAACAAAAACAGTGGTAGCCCTAACAATAAACCTTAAACTACACCAAATACTAACCCTACCACTAGACCTAACCCTAGTCCTATTCTGGTTTCACCCTAACCCTAACTTTAACCTGAACACTGACTCCGACACTAACATTAAAACTAGTTCTAAACCTGACCCTAACCCAAAACCTAAACCTAACACTAGACCTAGCCATAACGCTAACCCTAAAACTAGCTCTAATCAAAACCCTATATCTTACATTACACATAGCACTAACCCTAGGCCTAAACCTAACACAAAACATAAATAACCCTAATCCTAATTGAGGCCTAAACCTACCCTAAGCATAACCCTCACCCTAATCCTAACCCTAACTTTCATCTTAGTATTAACCCTAGCTCAAAGCCTACCCCTTAGCCAAAAACATAACCCTAGCATTATCCCTAAGCATAACACTAAAGGTAGCCCTAATCCTAACCTTAACACTAGACCTAACACTAGTTCTAACCCTAGCCATTACTCTAAATCTAACCCTAACCCTAATGATAACCCAATCCCTAACCCTAACCAAAACGCTAACCCAAACCATAAACCTAACCCTAGACCTAACCCTAAGCCTAAACCTTGCCATACCTTAAACTTAACTCAAACCCTAACACTTACCCTAAAACCAACAGTAAAACTAGCCCTAAAATTAAAATTAAACCGAAACCTAACCTTAACCATAAAGCTAACCTTACATCTAACCTAATCTCTTTCCCTAAACCTAATTCTAATCCTAATGAAAACTCTAACCCTAACCCTAAACCTAATCCTGACCATAACACTAAACCTAACACTCGTGCTAGAACTAACCCCAACTCAAAACCTAAACTTTACCCTAAATATAACCTTAACCCTAACCCTAAGATAGGGTTACCAGCCCTAACCTAAAACCTAATCTAACTCTAGCCCTAATCCTAACCTAACCCTAGCCCTAACCATAGAGCTAACCCTAACTTACATTAGCCTTACCCCTAACCCCAAACCTAGCCCTAATTCAAGCCCTAAACCGAGCTTTAACCCTAACACTAATACTAACCCTAACCTTAATCAAAACCATAACCCTAGCCCTAACACTATCTGTAACCCTATCCATTGCCATAACCATAACTCTATGCCTAAACCTAACCCTACCCTAATCCTAAACCTATGCATTATTCAAAACCAAATCTAAACCCTAAACCTCATCCTATAATTATACTAACATTAACCATGATGCTAATTCAAGCACTAATTTTAAACTTTTACCTATTCCAACCTTCTAACTCAGAACTTGACCCTAATAATACCCCTAGCTCTAAACGTTACCCTATCCCTAAACCTAACCCTTACATTATATGTAGCCATAAACTTAACCCTAAAACTATCTTCAACCTTAACCCTAGATCTTATATTAACTCTAGCCCTAATCCTAGCCAAACACTAAAATAAATCATAGGCCTCATCCTAGCCCCAAACCTACCCCTAATCATTACCCTAACCCTAACCATAGCCCTAACCCTAATTCTAACCTTCACCTTATCTCTAAACCTAGCTATAAAGCCATTCCTTAACCTGAACTTAACCCTAAGCCTAACCCTAACTCTAGGCCTAATGTGAACACTAACCCTAGCCCTAATCCTAGCCCTAATTTAACCCTATCCCTAAAACTAACCCTAACCCTAGCCCTAAGAGTAACTCTAACTCTCACACTAACCCTATCCCTATTTCTAACACTATCCATTACCGTAATTCTAACCCTAACCCTAACCCTAGCCCTAAACCTAGTCATAACTATTGCCAAATCCTTATTCTTAATCCTAACCCTAGATCTAACTCTAAATCTAACCCTAATCCTAAGCCTAACATTAACACTATCCCTAACCCTAATCCTTGCAGTAAAACAAAACCGAGCAATAGCCCTAACCCTAAACCTTAACTTAAACCAAACCTTAACACTACACCTAGACCTAAACCTAGCCCTAATTTGAGTCTTAATCTTAACTTTAATACTAACTGTAACTCTGACTCATATACTAACCCTCACCCTAGCTCTAACCACCACCCTAACCTTAAACTGAACCCTTACAGTAATCCTAGACTTAATTTGAATCCTAACCCTAACCCTAAAACTAAACCTGACTCTGACTATTAACCTAACACTAACAATAGCTCTAAATTTCACCCTAACCTTAAACCTAATCCTAACAATAGATGTTTAACCTCTAACCACAATGCTAAAACTAACCCTAAAACCATAGTTGTTACATTAGCCATTGCTCTAAACTTAGCCATAACGCTAACACAAAACTAGCCCTAATCCGAGCCCTAAACCTAGCTTTCACCCTAAACCTAGCCTTAACCCTAGCTCTAACCCTATCCCTTACCCTAAGCCAAACCCTAAACCTAATGCTAATCCTAATCCTAATCCTAATTATATTCCTTAACTTAACCCAAACCCTAATACTATTAGTAGTCCTAACCCTAGTCCTCATTCTAGCTCTAACCATAACCCAAAACCTAACCCTAACCCTGACCCTTATTCTGAACCTAACACTAATCATAGGTCTAAACCTGAACCTAACCCTAAACTGAACCTAACACTAGCGCTACTGGTAACCTTGTACCTAAACCTAACCCTAACACTAGCCCTAGACCTATACCTAATTCTTATCTATCCATAAGTCTAGCTCTAGACCTAAACAAAACCTAGCCCTGGCTCTAATAATAACCCTTACTCTAAAGCTAAAAACTAACCCTTACCCTAGTTTTAACCCTGGTCCTAATTCTGGTTTTCACATTAACCATAACCCTAAACTGAACACGGACCCTGACACTAACAATAACCCTAGCTCTAAACATCACCCTATCCCTAAACAAAAAACCTAAAACTATACTCAGCTCTAACATTAACTCTAAAAGTAACCCTAATCATAACAAAGTTTTTACATTTGCCATATCCCTAACCCTAACCCTAACCCAAGCCCTACCCTATCTTTAACCCTGAACCTAACCATAATCCTAACCTTAGCCCTAACCCTAAACCTAGTACTAAGCATAACACTAGCCCTATCACTTGATCTAACCCTATCCATTACCCTAATGATAACCCTAATGCTTCTGTGAACCCTAGGCCAAACCCTAAATTTATTTTTAACCTTAACCCTATCCATTACCGTAACCTAATCTGAACTCTAAACCTAAAACTATCATTAACCTATCCCTAACTGTAATGATAACTCTAGCTTTATCCCTAAACCTTAATTTAATAAAAACCCCAACCCTGACCATGACCCTAATAATACCCATATCCCTAAACCTGACCCTAACAAGAAACCTGACCCTTAAAATAGACCCAGCTATAAACCTAACCCTAAAACTCTCCCTAACTGTAACCCTAAACCTGACGTTATCCCTAGCTCTAATCCTAGTCCTAATCCTAACACAAACATTAGCCCACATTCTACCATAAACCTCGCCTTACACATAAACCTATCCCTAACCATAACACTAAATCTAATCCTCACCCTAGTCCTAAAAATAGCTATAATCCATCCCGTAACCTAAACCTAACCCTAACACTAACACTAACACTAACCCTAGCCCTAAAACTCGGCCTAACCCTTACACTAACCCTAGTCCTAATTCTAGCCCTAATTTAGCCCTATCCCTAACCCAACCTTAACCCTAACCCTAAGACTAACTCAAACTCTCACCCTGGCCTTATACCTAGATCTAACCCTATCCCTTACCATCACCCTATACCTAGCCCTAAACATAGCCATAATCCTAGCCCTATCCTTACCCCTAGCTCAAAGCCTAGATCTAAATCTAACTCTAAATCTAACCCTAAACCTAAGCCTAAACCTCACACTAACACTAGCCTTAATCCTAAAACTATCCATAATTCTACCCTTAGCTCTAAAACAAAACCAAATCATAACCCTAACCATACACCTAGCCCTAATCCTATCTCTAATTCTAGTCCTAACCCTAACCTGAAAACTAATCTGGACTCTGATTCTGACCCTAACATTAAACCTAGCTCTAAATATCATCATAACCATAAATTTAACCCTAACACTAGAGATAGCCCTATCCCTGACCCTATCACTAGCTCTAATCATAATGCTACTTTGTACATTAGCTGTAGCCTTAACCCTAGCCCTAACCTAACCCAAAGCCTAGCCTTAATCCGAGTCCTAAACCTATTTTTTTAATATTTATTTTTCAGTTTTCGGTGAACACAACATCTTTATTTTATTGGTATGTGGTGCTGAGGATCAAACCCAGCGCCCAGCGCATGCCAGGTGAGCACGCAACTTCTTGAGCCACATCCCCAGCCACTAAACCTAGCTTTAACCCTAAACATAAATCTTACCCTAACCCAAAAAAAGCCCTAAACCTATACATAACCCTACCTCTAATCATTACCCTAATGATAACCCATTATGCTAACCTAAGGCCTAACCCTAACCATATCCATTACACTAAACTACACCTAAACCCTAACCCTAACCTCCCAAAAGCCCTAATCCTATACATAAGCCTACTCCTAATCTTAGGTCTAAACCTATCCATTACCCTAATGATAACCCATTATTCTAATCCTAGGCCTAACCCTAACCCTATCCATTACACTAAAGCACACCTAAACCCTAAACCTAACCCTTTCATTACCTTAACCCAAAACCCAAATGATAATTCAAGCCCTAAACCTAAACCCTAACCTAACTCAAACTCTCAACTTGATCCTTACCATAATAATAATCCTAGCTCTAAAACTGACCCTTAGTATAAACCTAACCCCTACACTGGACCAAGCCATAAACCTAACACTAAATCTATCCCTAACTTTAACCCTAGACTTGACATTAGCCCTAGTCCTAACACTAGCCCTAAGTGTAACACAAATATTAGCCCTCATCCCAGACCTAAACCTAGCTTTAATCATAACCCTAACGTAACCCTAGCCCTAACCCTGATACTAACACTTTCCCTAGCCCTCAACCTAGCTATAATGCAATATCTTACCCTAAACATAATCCTAACTCTAACCCTAACCCAAGGCCTAAACTTAACACTAACTCTAGCCCTTATTTAGCCCTATCCCTAACCTTAATCACAACCCTAACCCTAGCCCTAAGACTAACTCTAACTCTCATATTCGCCCTATCACTAGTTCTAACCCTATCCCTTACCATAATCCTAAACCTAACCAAAACCCTAGTCCTAACCTTTGCCATATCCTTAGCCCTAGCCCTAACCATAGATCAAAATCTATCTCTAAATCTAAACCTAACCTGAAGCCTAAGCCTAACCATTATAAATACATTTATATTTAGACTCTGTGTCTACAGATGTTGGCTTCAATAATTATTTGGAATATAGGCATTAGTTTCATAAAAGGCATGCCAATTCCGGTGGTATATAGAGAACTGAGGGTCAGGGGTAGGATGCTATGTTAAGGGTGAAAGGAATGAGGGTATGTGATTAATCTAATTTAGCAATTTTGGAGGAGAACTCTAATGAATAGAAAGGGGGAATTTATGGAAGAAGGTATAAATTCAAACTCCTTATATGTATTCATAAAATTTCCCTATGTATGAATAGTAAAAGTTAGGAGGCTTAAAGTGTAATAGAGGGAGAAAAAAGAATAAAAATAACAAGGAAAGAAAGAAAGAGAGGGACAAAGAAAATAAGAGCAAATAAAGAGGTGGTGAGGTGGGGCCTATGCAATTCCTCTATATTATACAATTCTAGTGATTCAGTTCTTAAAGTCCAATTTCATGGAAAGTTCTTGGTTTCACATATGTTGAGGGTGTGAGGACCAGAGGGGGAAAGGTAGAAGAGAATGGATAGGAAGGGCAAGAAAAAAAAAAGTAAGAAAGAATAAAAAGTCTCTCAGAACTCTGTTTTCTTTTCTTGCAGAAGGTGAAGTTGTCTATTCCTAGCTTGAGTCTCTGTGCTCAGGGTGGTGGAGGTAGCCAGAGTGAGAGGGCTTGAGCTTCTACCTGTAGCCTCCCTACTCTTAGTCTCTGAATTGGAAACCAGGTGCCTGTAGAGTTGCTGTTCTGCATTGATAGCTACACGCCCTAAAAGGTTGTGAAAAAAATCTAGAGTTATCGCAGCTGGAGGTAGGGGAGTTGGAAACCAGGTACCTGATAAGCTGCAGAACCAAGCTGGTAGCCAGGCCCACTGCTAGATGGTGAGTAAGATTTTGCAAGATGAATTCCATCTATTACCCATGTATGGTGTTTGGTGAGGTGGGTTGTTCTGGAGTGACCTTGTGCTGTGTCCAGAGCTGGGTCTGGTGATCCGCAAGCTAAGTCTCTGTGTTCTGTGCTGCCTTCCATCTGTGCAGAGAGCGCCTGTGCAGCTGAGACTGCTATCTGCGCCCAGAGAAACTGCACAGCCCAGGCTTCCATCTGTGCCGAGAGCACCCATGGGGCCCTAGTTTTCTTCAAATTTCTATGATACTGGGCAGATTCATCTTTTACTTAGCCCTACTATCCTCCACAGGTTTGGGCCTTGTCAGTTCAATGGTTTGCTGTCAGGAACAGTTTGTATTTTAAGGTTTCCCTTCATTATGGCTTATTGATGTGAATGAAAATTGAGCTGGGAATCAAACAGGGTTGGCAGGAGGTGCTTGAAACTTCACACAATCAGTTCTCAGTGGGCTTTCTTTGGTTTCTTTCTTTTGAAGTTAGGCCAAAGATGAAGCATGCAAAAAAAAAAAAAAAAAACTGTATCCGAGAGCCCTTAAGGAGAAAACAGAGAAATATGTATGTACTGAAATAAGTCTCCCAACAATTTGATCAGATTTCTTTGATACTACACAGTATTCATATTTTAGCTTGCTCCACTAGGCTCCCCAAGGTTGGCACTTCTAGGATCAATGGTTCTGTAAACAGGAATTGTTAGTGTTGCGGTTAGCGTTAGGGCTATCTTTAGAGCTAGTGTTAGGGTTAGAGTTTGTTTTGTTCAAATTTCTTTGATACTGGGAAGATTTATCTTTTACGTAGCCTTACTATGTGCCTCAGTTTTGGGCATTCTCAGTTCAATAGTTCGCTGTTGGGAATAGTTTGTTTTTAATATCTCACTTCATTTTGACCTATATGGGTAAATGAGAATGGAGCTGGAAATCAGAGTGTTGATGATAGCTGGTTGAAACTTCACATACTCAATCAGTTGTGTGTGGGCACTCTCTGGTTTCTTCCTTGTAATAGTAGTGAGAAGCTGAGACATACAAAACAAGTTTATCCAAGAGCACTTTAGGAGAAAACAGGGCAATATGCATGTACTGAAATACTTCCCCAATTATTTGGTCAGATTTCGTTGATACTGTGCAGGATTCATATGTAAGCTTGGCCCCCTAGTCTCCCCAAGTTTAAAACTTTTATGATCAAAGGTTCTCTTAACAGCTTAGGCTTAGGGTTATGGTTACAGTTAGGGTTAGAACTAGAGTTAGGGTTAGAGTTAGTTTTTTCAACTTTTTGGATACTGGGCAGGATTTATCTTTTTCCTATTCTTAGTATGCTCCCCATGTTTGGGCCTCCAAATAAAAGGGTTTGCTCTCAGTAGCAGTTTTAATTTTCATCTTTTACTTCATTTTTGCCCTATAGGGGTGAATGGAAATGGAGCTTGACTGAAACCGGTTTTGTGCTAGCTGCTTGAAACTTCACACACTCATCATTACTCAGTGCATATTCTCTCATTTGTTTCTTGTGGTAATAGCCAAAAGCTGAATCTGTGAGCACTTTAGGAGCAAGCTTCAATTTTGTTTGCATGGATTACTTTGATATTGTACAGGATTCATCCTTTTCCTAGTCTTAGTAGGATCCCCAAGTTTGGGTTTTCAAGGTTTGCCAGTTCACTGTCAGGAACAGTTTGAATTTTTAGGTTTCACTTTATTATGGCCTATAGACGTGAATGAAAATGGAGCTGGAAATTAAACAGAGTTTGTACTAACTTCTTGAAACTTCACACACTCAATCAGTTCTCTGTGGGCACTCTCTGGTTGTTTCTTATGAAAGTACCATAAACTGAAGCATGAAAAAATAATTTATCCAAGAGCACATTAGGAGAAACAGGGAAATATGCAAGTACTGAAATACCTCCCCCAATTAGTTGGTCAGATTTTTTTGAAACTGCACAGTTAGCTTGCACCACTGAACTCCTTTATTTGAGGACTATTATGATCAATGGTTTTGTAAACAGATTAGGTTAGATTTAGTATTAGGTTAGGGCTAAGGTTACAGCTAGAAATTGTTATATTTAGTTTTGTTTAAATTACTTTGATACTGGGCAGGATTTAACTTTTACCTAGCCTTATTATGTTATTTAGGTTTGGGCCTTTTGGGTCAAGGGTTTGCTCTCCTAAACAGTTTATATTTTAAGTTTTCATTTCATTTTGACCTATGTTTGTAAATGGAAGTGGAGCTGGAAATCCAAGAGTGATGGTGCTAGCTACTTCAAACCTCACACACTCAATCAGTTTTCTATGTGCATTCTCTGATTTACTTCTTTTAAAAGTAGCCCTAAGCTGAAGCATGAAAAGCAACTTTATGTAAGAGCACTTTAGGAAAAAACAGGGAAATATGCATGTACTGAATTACCTCCCCAATTATTTGGTCAGATTTCTTTGATATTGTGAAAGATTCATCTGTTAGCCTACCCAACTTGGCTCCCCAATGTGGGACTTCTAGGATCAAAGGGACTCTAAACAAGTTAAGGTTAGTGTTAGCTCTGAACTCTAGTCTTCATTCTAGATCTAACCATAACCCAAACCTAACCCTATCCCTGACCATTATTCTGACCCTAACACTAATCTTAGTTCTAAATTTAAACCTAACCCTAAACTGAACCCTAATACTAGCCGTACTGTTAACCTTATACCTAAACCTAACCCTAACACTAGCCCTAGACCTAAGCCTAATCCAAAATCTAGCCATAACTATAGCTCTAGACCTAAAGACAAACTAGACCTAGCCTTTACAATAAACCTTAACCTAACCCAAACTCTAACCCTATCTCTAACACTAACGCTAGCTCTAAACTTCACCCTAACCCTAAAACTAACCCTAAAAACACACTTAGCCCTAACATTAACTATAAAACTAGTCTTGATCATTACACTAGTTCTTACAATAGCCATAGCTCTAACGCATCACAAAACCTACCGTAATCCAAGCACTACCTTAGCTTTAACCCTAAAGCTAAACCTAACAATAACCCTAGCCCTAACCATAAACCTAAGCCTAACCCTATACCTAATCCTTACCATAACCCTAGCCCTAACCCTAGCTCTAACCCTATTCATTACCCTAAGATAACTATAATCCTTATGCTAACCCTAGGTGAAACCCTAATCCTAGCTCTAGCCTTAACCCTATTTATTAACCTAAACCTAATCTGAACCCTAAACATAACTGTGTCATTATCCAATCCCTAAACATAAGACTAATTTGAGCCCTAAACCTAAACCTTAACCTAACCCAAACCCTAAACTTGACACTGACTCTAATAATATGCATAGCTCTAAACCTGACCCTAACAAGAAACCTCAACTTTACAATAGACCTAGCCATAAACCTAACCCTAAAACTATCCCTAACAGTACCCTAGACCTTATATTAGTGCTAGCTCTAATCCTAGACCTAACCCTAATACAAAACATAGCCCATATCATAGCAATGAACCTCACCTGAAACATAACACAAAACTAACATTAACCCTAACCCAAACCCTAGTCCTAAAACTAGCTATATTCTGATCCCTTACCCTAAACTTTACACTAGCCCTTGTCCTAACACTAGGCCTAAACCTAACACTAACCCTAGCCCTAATCAAAGCTCTATCCTTAACCTTAACCATAGCACTAAGACTAACTCTAACTCTCACCCTAGCCCTATACCTAGTTCTAACCCTGTCCGTTACCATCACCATACACCTAGCTATAAACGTAGACCTACCCTAGCCCTATACTTAGCCCTATCACAAAACATAGATCCAAACCTAACTCTCAATTTAACCCTATCCCTAAGACTAAACCTAACCATAACTCTACTCTTATCCCTAATCCTTAACCTAGGCCTAAATCTCACACTTACACTAGACCTAACACTAAGACTAATCATAAAACTAGACCTAACCCTACCCCTATTGCTAAAACAAAACCGAGTCATGACCTTAACCTTAACTCTTAACCTGAAACAAACCCTAAACCTACACCTTGCCCTAACCCTATCCCTAATTATAGTCTAACCCTAACCTGAAAACTAACCTTGACCCTGACTCTGACCCTAACACTAACCCTGGCTCTAAACATCATCATCACCATAAATCTAACCTTAACACTAGATCTAGACCTAACTCTAACCCTATAACAGTCTGTAATCATAAACTCACTTCATACATTAGCAGTAGCCTTAACCCTAGCCCTAACCTAACCCAAAACCTAGCCTTAATCTGAGTCCTAAATCTAGCTTTAACCCTAAACTTAAACCTAACCCTAACCCAAACACATGCCCTAATCTTATACATAACCCTAGCCCTAACCTTAGGGCTAACCCTATCCATTACCCTAGCAATTACCCTAACCCTTCTGATAACCCTAGGCCTAACCCTAACCCTATACATTACACTAAACCAAACTAAACCCTTAAACTAACACTGTCATTACCCTAACCCTAAATCTAACACTAATTCGATTCCTGCACATAAACACTAACTTAACCCAAACCCTAATCCTGACCCTGATTCTAAAAATAACCCTAGATTTAAACCTGACCCTAACCAAAAATCTAACCCTTACACTGGTCCAAGCCATAAACCTAAAACTAAATATATCCCTTAGTGTAACCCTAGACCTGATATTAGCCATAGCCCTAATACTATCCATAACCCTAAAACAAATCCTAGTTCTCATCGTAGGCCTAAACATAGCCTTAATCATAATCCTAATCCTAACCCTAGTTCTAACCCTAATATTAAACCTCGCCCTTGCCCTAAGCCTAGCTATAACCACATCCCTTAACCTAAATTAAACCCTCATTCTAACCCTAACCCGAGTGGAAACTCTTGCCTTATCCTTAGCCCTAGCACTAACCCTAGATCAAAATCTAACTCTAAATCTAACCCTTACTCAATGCCTAATCCTAATCCTAAACCAGCCCTAACCCTAGCCCTAACATAACCCTAGTGCTAATTTAGCCCTATCCCTAAACCTAACCCTAACCCTAGCCCTAAGACTAACTCTCTCATACTAGTCCTATCACTCATTCTAACCCTATCTCTTGCCGAAACCCTAAACCTAGTCCTAACCCTAGTGCTAAACCTTTCCCTATCCTTATCCCTAGCACTAACCTTAGGCAAAACGTAACTCTAAATCTAGCCCTAAACCGAAGCCGAAGCCTAAACCTAACACTAGTGCAAACCATAACACTAATCTCAAAATGAGCCCTTATGCTAGCCCTAGCCCTAAATCAAAATTGAGCCATAGCTCTAACCCTAAACATTAACCTAAACAAAACCCTAACCTTACACCTAGACCTAAACCTAGCCCTAATTCGAATTGGAAGCCAAACCCTAAAACTAATCCTGTACCTGACACTGACCCTAACACTTCTAGCTCTAAACATCACCCTAACAGTAAACCTAATCCTAACAATAAACCTAGCACTAAAACCCTAAAACTATCCCTAATTGTGAACCTAGTACTTACATTAGCTGTAACCCTAACCCTAGCCATAACATAACCCAAAACCTAGTGCTAATCAGAGCCCTAACCTTAGCTTTAAACCTAACCTAACCCTAACACTAGCCCTAATTGTAACCATAACTTTAGCCTTAAACTGATCTCTAACTCTGTCCATTAACATAACCATAACCCAAACCATAATGATAACCATAAGCATAAACCTAACCCTATCCCAAATCCTAACACATCCATTACCCTAAACCTAACCTGAATCCTAAATCTAACCCTATCATTACCCTAACCCTAGATTAGGATTTGTGTTTGGGATAGGTTTATGGTTAGGGTTAGTGTTATTGTTAATTTTGGATTAAGTTTAGGGGGTTAGGTTTAGTGTTAATTTAAGCATAGTTTTAGGGTTAGTATTATTGCTGGTTTAAGGTTATGGTTTTACTTATCATTAGGGTTAGGATTTGGGTAGGGATAGTGTTAGAAATAGGGTAAGGGTTTGGGTTAGTGTTAGGTTTTGGTTAGGGTCAGGTTTTGATTATGGTTATTGTTATGGTTAGGGTTAGGGTTTGTGTTATGGTTAGGGTTAGGGTGAGTGTTGCGGTTAGAAATTTAGTTAGGGTTAGGGTTAGGTTTAATTTTAGGGCTAGGATTAGAAATAGGGTTAGAGTAAGATTTAGGGTTATGGTTAGGGTTATGGTTACAATTAGTGTTAGATTTAGTGTTAGTGTTAGTCTTAGGGTTAGGGTTAAAATTAGTTTTAGATTTAGGGTTATGGTTTGTGATGAGGTAATGGTTAGTGTTATAGTTTGGGTTACAATAAGGGTTAGGATTAAAGTTAGAGTTAGGTTAGGGTTAGGGTTAGGGTTAGTGTTAGGGTTAGTGTTAGAGTGAGGTTTAGGATTAGTGTTTGTGTTAGGGTTAGTGTTAGGGTCAAATTATGGTTGTGTTAGGGTTAGGGTTCGTGTTAGGGTTAGCGTTCGTGTTAGGTTTAGGTTTAGGGTTAGAGTTTAATTTAGGTTTAGTTTTAGGTTTAGGGTTAGGTTTAGGGTCCGGGTTAGTGTTTGGAATAGGGTTATAGTTAGTTTTAGGGTCACTGTTAGTTTTAGGGTTAGGTTTAATTATAGGTTTAGGGTAAGGGTTAGGGTGAGAGTTAGGGTTACAGTTAGGGTTAGGTATAGGGATTGGATTAGGGTTAAGGTTAAGATTAGGGTTAGGATTAGTGTTAAAATTAGTGTTAAGTTAGGGTTAGGTTTAAGGTTTGTGTTAGGGTTAGGGTTCGGGTTAGGGTTAGGGTTAGGGTTTGTGTTATGGTTCAGGTTCAGGTTAGGGTTTGGGTAAGTTTAGGATTAGAGTTAAAATTAAGGTTAGAGTTAGTTTTAGGGTTAGGGTAAGGGTCAGTGTTAAGATAGGGTTAGGGTTAGAATTAGGGTTAGGGTTAGTGTTATGTTAGGGTTAGAGTTAGGTTGAGGATTTGTGTTAGTGTAAGGGTTAGGGTTAGTGTTATTATTCTCTAGGTTTAGGGTTAGGTTAAGGGTTAGTGTTAGTGTTGGGGTTATTGTTAGGATTAGGTTTAGCATTAGAGTTTGAGTTAGGTTTATACTTAGGTTTATGTTTAGTGTTAGTTTTTGGGTTAGTGTTAGTGTTAGGTTTAGTTTTAGGGTTAGTGTGAGGGTTAGGATTAGGTTTTGGTTTAGGTTTAGGGTAAATGTTAATGTTACAGTTAGGTATAGTTTTAAGTTTAGCTAAGGTTTAGGTTTAGGGTTAAAGTTACGGTTAGGATTAGGGTTAGCTTTAAAATTAGGGTTAAAGTTAGTCATGTGTTTAGGTTTAGTCTTAGGTTTTGTGTTAGGGTTAGGGTTAGGTTTATGATTAGGATTAGGGTTATAGTGAGGCTTATGGTTAGTGTTATGTTTAGTTTTAGGGTTACGTTTAGGGTTACGGTTAGATTTAATTTTAGTGTTAGGTTTTGAGTTAGGTTTAGGGTAAGGGTTAGTGAACGAGTGAGCGTTGGGGTAAGTATTAGTGTTAACATTTGGGTTAGGGTTAATGTTACATTTAGTGTTAGGTTTAGGGTTAGGGTTAGATAAGTTTTAGGGTTAGGATTAGGTAAAAGTTAGGGTGAGTTTTATGGTTAGGGTCAGGGTTAGAGTCATGTTAGGGTTAGAGTTTTGGTGATGGTTATGGTTATGGTTAGTGTTAGGGTTATTGTTAGGGTTAGGGTTATGGTTAGGTTTAGTATTAGGTTTTTTGTTAGGTTAATGGTTACTTTCAGATTAGGGACAGTGTTAATTTTAGGGTTAGGATTAAAGTTATGGTTAGTGTTATTGTTAGGTTTAGGTCAGGTATCGGGCTAGGGTTCATGTTAGAGTTAAGATTTGGGTTAGGGTTAGGGTTAGGGTTAGTGTTATGGTTAGGGTTAGGGTGAGGCTTAGTTTTAGGGTTAGGTTTAGGGTAAGTGTTAGGGTTATGTTTAGTGTTAGGGTTAAGGTTAGTTTTAGTGTTAGGGTTACAGTTAGGGTTAGGTTTAAGTATATGATTATGGTAAAAGTAGGATTAGGAATATGGATAGGGTTAGAGTTAGTGTTACATAAGGATTAGGGTTAGGGTTAGTGTTAGTTTTAGGTTAGAATTAGTGTTAAGTTTAGGTTTAGGTTGAGTGTTACTGTTAGGGTGTTAGGGTTAGAGTTAGGATAAATGATAGGTTTAGATTTTGGGTTACAATTAGTGTCAGGGTGTGGTTTAGTGTTAGGGGTAGTGTTTGGATTATGTTTAGTTTTAGGGTTAGTGTTTGGATTAGGTCTACAGTTAGGGTTATTTTTAGGTCTGGGGGTAGGTTTAGGGTAGTGTTAGGGTAAGGTTTATTGTTAGTGTTTGGGATAGGTATAGGGTTAGAGTTAGTGTGAGTTAGGGTTAGGATTCATGTTGGTTTAGGGTTATTGTTAGTGGTAGGTGTAGGGTTAGTGTTAGGGTTAGTAATAGGGTTAGGGTTAGGTTTAATATTAAGTTTAGTTTTAGGGTTAGGTTTAGTGTTAGGCTTAGGGTTAGGTTTCGTGTTTGGGATAGATTTAGGGTTATGGTAAGGTTTAGGATTAGTGTTAAGATTAGGGATAGGGGTAGGGTTAGTATTAGTATTAGGGTTAGGGTTAGGTTTAGGGTTATTGTTAGGGTTAGGGTAAGTGTTAAAGTTAGGGTTATGGTTCATGTAAGGAAAAGGGTTAGGGTTAGGTTTAGTGTTAGTGTTAGGATTAAGATTACATAAGTGAGAGTTTCGGTTAGGATAGGGTCAGGGTTGTGGTTTAGGTTAGGGTTTCTATTAGGTTTATGGTTAGGGTTAGTGTTAGTGTTAATGTTAGGATTAGGGTTAGGTTAAGTGTTAGTGTTATGTTTAGAGATAGGTTTTGTTTTGGGATTAGATTTAGTGATATGTTTAGTGTTTGGGTTCTTGTTAAAGTTAGGGTTGGGGTTAGTGTTAGGTTTGGTGTTAGGGTTAGGGTTATTGTTAGGGTTATATAAGGTTAGTGTTAGGATTACGTTAAGATTATTGTTATTGTTTTAAGATTAGGTTTAGGTTTACAGTTAGAATTATGGTTAGGGTTAGTGTTCTGGTTAGTGTTAGGGTTAGGGTTATCGCTACAATTATGGTTAGGTTTAGTGTTAGGTTTAGGTTTATTGTTAGTGTTAGGGTTAAGGTTAGTGTAAGTGTTAGATTTAGGATTAGGTTTAAAGTTTGTGTTAGGGTTAGGGTTAGGGTTATAGTTAGAGTTCATGGTAGGGTTAGTGTTAGGGTTATTGTTAGGATTAGGTTTGGGTTTAGGGTTAGGGTTAGGTTTAGGTAAGGGTTAGGGTTAGGGTTGGGGATAGGGTTAGGGATATAATTTTTGTTAGATTTAGGGTTAGGGTTAGGTTTTGTATTAGGGTTAGGTTTAGGTTAGGGTTACTGTTAAGATTAGGATTCAAGATAGAGTTAGAATTATTGTTAGGTTTAGGGATAATTTTAGGGTACGGGTACAGTTAGTGTTATTTTTAGGGTTATGGTTAGGGTTAGGATAGGGTTAGGGTTAGGATTAGGGTTAGTGTTTGGGTTAGGGTTAGCATTAAATTTAGGATTAGTGTTAGGATAAAGGCTAGGGAAAGGTTTAGGATAGTGATAGGGATAGGTTAGGGTTAGGGCTACAATTACGGTCCCTGTTAGAGTTAATGTTAGTGTTAAGTTTAGGTTTAGAGTTAGTGTTAGGGTTAAGGTTATTTTTAGGTTGATAGTTAGGTTGACCCTTAGTGTTTGTGTTGGGTTATAGTAAGGTTTATTGTTAGTGTTAGAGTTAGGGTTAGGGACAGTGTTTGGTTTAGCGTTAGGGTTAGTGTGAGATTTAGTGTTAGATTTATTGTTAGGGTTAGGTTTTGGTTTAGGGTTTGCCTAAGGTTAGTGTGAGGTTTAGGATTAGGATTAGGGTTAGTGGTATGGTTAGGATTAGGTTTAAAATTAGGCTTCATGTTACAGTTATCGTTAGGTTTTATGTTAGTGTCAGGTGTAGTGTAAGGGTTAGGGTTAATGATAAAGTTTTAGTTGGAGTTAGGGATAGGCTTAGTGTTAGTGTTACGGTTACAATTAGGATAAGGGTTAAGGTTACTGTTCGTATTAGGATTAGGTTTAGGGTTAGTGTTAGAGTTAGAATAAAGGTTAGGGTTAGTGATAGGGTTAGGGTTAGGTTTAGGGTTAGTTTTAGGTTAGGGTTAGGTATAGGGTTAGGTTAAGTTTAGGGTTATGGTTAGAGGTAGGGTTTTTGTTACGTTTATGGTTAGTGTTGGGGTTAGTGTTATGGTTAGAATTAAAGTTAGTGTTAGGTTTAGGTTTAGGTTTATGGTTATGTTAAAGTTTATGATAAGGTTTAGAGTTATGGTTAGAATCCATTTAGTGTAAAATTAGGGTTAGAGTTAGGGTTTATGTTAGGGTTAGCATTACAATTATGTTTAGAGTTACGGTTACAGGTTGGATTAGCGTTATGTTTAGGGTTAGTGTTAGGGTAGGTTTGGTTTAGGGTTAGGGTTAAGGTTAGTGTTAGTGTTATTGTTAGGTTTAGAGTTTGGGTCACGTTAGGGTTAGGGTTAGGGTTCGTGTTACGTTTAGGGTTTGGGTTAGTTTTAGGTTTAGTTTTAGGGTTTGGATTAGGATTAGGATTAGTGTTAGGGTTAGGTTTGTGTTTATGTTAGTGTTAGTGTTTGGGTTAGGGTTTTATTTAGGTTTAGGTTGTGTGTTAGTGTTACGGTTAGGGTTAGTGTCAGGTTTAGTGTTAAGGTCAGTGTGAGGGTTAGGTTTAGAGTTAGGGTTAGGATTACTGTTAGGGTTAGGATTAGGGTTAGCATTAGGTTTAAATTTAGAGTTAGGTTTAGTGTTAGGTTAGGGTTAGGGTTAGGGTTTCTGTTAGGATTAGGGTTAGGGTTAGGTTTAGTGTTAGTGTTAGGATAGTGTGAAGGTTATGCTTAGTGGTGATGCTAGGTTTAGGGTTCGTGATAAAGTTACATGTAGAGTTATTTTTAGGGTTAGTGTTAGGGTTAGATTTAGGTTTAGTGTTAGGGATAGGATTAGGATTTTCTAAGGGTTAGGGTTAGGGTGAGGGTTACGGTTATGGTTAGTGTTAAGTTTTGGGATAATGTTAGGGTTAGGTTTAGGTTAGGGTAAGGGTTAGGGTTAGGTTAGAATTAGGTTTAGGCTTAGGGTTGGTGTTAGAATTAAAGTTAGGTTTAGTGTTATGTTTAGGTTTAAAAATAGTGTAAGGATAGTGTTAGTGTTAGGGTTAGGGTCAGGTTTAGCATTAATATTAGGGTTAGGTTTATAGATAAGTTTAGGGTTAGGGTTAGGATTAGGGTCAGGATTAGCATTTGGTTTATGGTTAGGGTTAGGTTGAAGGTTAGGATTAGGTTTATTATTAGTGTTAGGGTTAGGGTTAGCCTTAGTGTTAAGTTTAAGGTTAGGGTCAGTATTGGGCATAGTGTTATAGTTAGGTTTATGTTTATGATAAAAATTTGTGTTAGACTTAGGATTAGGGTTAAATTTAGTTTTAGGTTTAGTATTAAGGTTAGGGTTAATGAAATGGTTAGTGTGGGGTTAGAGTTAGGGTTAGTGTTAGGTTAGTTTTAGGGTTAGGGTTAAGGATCATGTTATGGTTAACTTTAGGGTAAGTGTTAGGGTTAGGATAAGGGTTAGAGTTTGTGATAGGGTTAGGGTCAGTGTTAGGGTTAGTGTTATGGTTATGGTTATGGTTAGGGTAGAGTTATTGTTAGGGTTAGGGTTAGAATTAGTGATAAGGTTAGGTTTAGGGTTAGGCTTATTTTTAGTTTAAGGTTAGGTTTAAAGTTATGTTAAGGTTCGAGTTATGGTTAAGGTTTGGGTTTGTTTTACGGTTAGGATTAGGGTTAGGGTTAGATTTAGGTATAAGATTAAAGTTTGTGTTAGGGTTAGGGTTAGGTTAAGGTTTAGTATTAGGTTCAGGGTTATGCTTAAAATTAGTGTTACTGTAAAGTTAGGTTTAGGGTTAGTGTTAGGATTAGGGTTAGGTTAGGGTTTGTGTTAGGGTTACTGATAGGATTACATATAGGTTTACAGTTACGGTTAGGATTAGGGTTAGGGTTAGGGATAGGTTTAGGGTAGGATAGGGTTATGGTTAGTGTTAAAGTTATTATTATTCTTAGGGTTAAGATTAGGGTTAGGTTCAGTGTTAGAGTTAGGGTTAGCTTTACGGTTAGGGTTAGTTTAGGGTTAGGTTTAGGCTTAGGGTAAGTTTTAGTTTTAGTTTTAGGTTTTGGGTTAGGGTTAGTGTTAGGGTAAGGGTTAGCATTAGTGTTTGGTGTAGGGTTACAATGAGGTTTAGCGTTAGTGTTACTGTTAGTGTTAGGGTTAGTGTTAGGTTTAGGGATAGGGTTAAGGTGAGCATTAGGTTTAGGTTTAGAATTAGTGTTAGTTTCAGGGTTAGAGTTAGACTTAGGTTTAGGTTTTCTGTTACGGTTAGGGATAGGTTAAGGTTTAGGGTTAGTGTTAGGGTTGGGGTTATGATTTGGGTGAGGGTTAGGCTTAGTGGTATGGTCAGGTTTAGGTTTCCTTTTATGGTTACAGTTAGGGTTAGTGTTAGGTTAGTTTAAGTGTTAAAATCTGGGTTTGGTTAGGTAAGCATTTGCCTAAGGGTTAAGTAAAGTTAGGTTTGGGTTAGGGATGTTATGTTTAGTATTAGGGTTGGGTTTAGGGTTAGGATTAGGGTTAGAGTTATGTTTTGTGTTACAGTTATGGTTAGTTTTAGGGTTATGGTTTGTGTTAGCGTTTGGGTTAGGGTTAGGATTTGAATTATGTCAGGGTTAAGGTTGGGGTTCGGGTTAGGGTTAGGTTAGGGTTAGTGTTATGGTCAGGGTTAAGGTTAGAGTGAGTGTTAGGGTTAGGGTTAGGATTAGGGTTACATTTAGTTTGGGGGTTAGGTTTATAGTTAAGTTTAGTTTTAGTGTTAGGGTTAGGGTTAGTGTTAAGTTTAGGGTGAGAGTTCTGGTAACACTTAGGGTTATTTTTAGGTTTATGTTTAGGTTAGGGTTAGGGTTAGTTTTATGTTTAGGTTTAGGGTTAAGATTTGTGTTAGTGTTAGGGTTAGCGTAAGTGTGAGTGTTAGGGTTAGGGTTATGGTTACGGTTAGGGTTAGGGTTAAGGTTAGGATTAGAGTTAGTGTTATGTTTCGGTTTAGGGTTAATGTTAAGGTTAGGGGTAGGTTTTAGTTTAGGGATAGGGTTAGGGTTTGTTTTAGGGACAGGGTTAGGCTTGTTTTAGGGTTATGTTTTGTGGTAGGTAAGGGTGATGGTTAGGGTTAGATTAGGGTCATAATTATATTTGAGTTAGTGTTTGTGTTAGGGTTAGAGATAGAGTTAATGTTAGTGTTAGTGTTAGAGTTAGGGTTAGATAGTTTTACTTAAGGTTAGGATTGGGTTTAGGGTTAGTGTTAGTGTTTCAGTTAGTGTTTGGGTTAGGGTCATGCTTAGTGGAATGATATAGGGTTAGTGTTATGTTTAGTGTTATGGTTGTGGTTAGGGTTAGGCTTAGTGTTTGGCTTAGGGTAAGGTGTAGGTATAGGGTAAGGGTTAGGAATAGCTTTAGTGTCAGGTTGAGGGTTAGGTTTAGTTTAGGGTTAGTATTAGAATTAGGTTTTGGGTTAAGGTTAGGCTTAGGTTTCGTGTTAGTGTTAGGATTAGAGTTAGGGTTTGCATTAGGGTTAGTGTCAAGTTTAGGGTTAGATTTAGTGTTAGGGTTAGATTTAGGGTTAGTGTTAGGGTGAGATTTAGGGTTAGTGTTAAGGTTATTGTTAGGGTTAGTGTTAGGGTTAGGATTAATGTTAGGCTTAGGGTTATGGTTCATCTTAAGGTAAGGTTTAGGTTTAGTGAAAGGGCTAGTGTTAGGGTTAACGTTAGAATTAGTGTTAGTGTTAGGGTAAGGTTTATAGGGTTAGAGATCGTGTTAGGTTTAGAAATAGGTACGGGTTACTGTTAGGGTTAGAGTTGTGGTTACAGTTAATTAAGTTTAGTGTTAGGTTTAGGTTTATGGTTAAGAATAGTGTTAGAATATGGGTTAGGGTTAGAGTTAGCCTTAAGGTTAGTTTAGTTTTAGGGTTAGATTTAGACTTGGAGCTAGGATTAGGGTTAGTGTTATTGTTAGGGTTTTGGTTAGGATTTTGTTAAGTTAGAGTTAGTGTTAATGTTAAATTTTGCATAAGGTTTAAGGTTAGCATTAATGTTATGGTTAGGGTTAGTTTTAGGTCAGAGTTATGGTTAAATTTAGGGTTAGTTTTAGGGTTCACATAAGGGTTAGTTTAGGTTTAGTGTTAGGTTTAAAATTAGGTGCCATGTTAAGGTTAGTCTTAGGGTGAGTGTTAGGGTTAAGGTTAGGGTTAATTATACTGTTAGGGTTAGGGATAGGTTTACAGTTAGTGTTATGGTTACAGTAAGGTTTAGGTTTAGTGTTATGGTTATGGTTAGCATTAGGTTTAAAGTTAGTGATAGGGTTAGGTTTAGGGATAAGGTTAGTGTTTGGGTAAGAGTTAGTGTTAGATTTAGTGTTAGGGTTAGTGTTAACGTTAGGTTTAGGGTTTGAGTTAAGATTAGGGTTTGAGTTATTATTAGGGTTAGGGCTAGAGTTAGGATTATGTTAAGGTTAGGGTTTATGTTAGTGTTAAATTCTGTGTTAGGTTTAGTGTTAGGGTTAGTGTTAAGATTAGGTTTAGTTTAGGATTAGAGCTAGAATTAGGGTTAGGGTTAGGGTTAGTTTTAGGGTTTGGGTTCAAATTAAGTTTAGGGTTACTCTTAGTTTTAAAGTAAGTGTTATGATTAGGGTTAGGTTTAGTTTTAGTGTTCAAAGTAGGGTTTGTGTTAGGTTTCGGGTTAGTGTGAGTGTTAGTGTTAGTGTTAGGATTTGGTTTGTGTTAGGGTTAGGGTTAGGGTTAATTATAGCTTTAGGGTTAGGGATAGGTTAGGGTTAGTGTTAGGGTGAGGGTTAGGTTTATAGTTAATATTAGGGTTCGGGTTAGGATTAGGGTTAGTGTTATGGTTAGGGTTAGGGTTCGGTTTATGGTTAGTGTTAGTGTTAGTGTTATGGTTAAGTTATTGTTAGGGTAAGGGTTATATTTAGGGTTAGTGTTAGCGTTAGTGTTAGGGTTAGGGTTAGGGTTAGTTATGGTTATGGTTAAGGTTAGGTTTAGGGTTAGGGTCTGTGAAAGGGTTAGGGTTAGGGTTAGTGTTAGGGTTAAGGATAAGACTAGGGTTATAATTATGGTTATAATTAGGGTTATGTTTAATGTTAGGGTTATGATTAGTTTTAGGGTTAGAGTTAAAGTAAGTGTTAGGGTTAAAGGTAGAGTTAGAGTGAGTGTTTGTGTTAGTGTTAGGGTTATCGTATGGGTTAGGGTTAGTGTTAAATTTTGGGTTATGTTTAGGGTTATAATTAGTGATAGGATTAGCATTGGTGTTCGGTATACTGTTAGCATTAGGGTTAGAATTAGGGTTAGTGTTACAGTTGCTGTTAGTGTTAGGGTTAGGGTTAGTGAACATGTGAGGGTTAATGTTAGGTTTGGGTTAGACTTAGGGTTCGTTTTAGAGTTTGGGTTATGGTTTCAATTAGGGTTAGTGTTAGTTTTAGGGTTAGGGTTAGGTTTAGGTTGTGTTTAGGGTTAGATTTAGGGTTAGGGTTTGTTTTAGTGTTAGGCTTACTGTTAATTTTAATTTTCGTGTTAGGGTTAAATTTATGGTTAGGGTTACTGTTATGGTTAGATTTAGTGTCGGTGGTAGGATTAGGTTACGGTGAGTGTTAGGGTTAGGGTTAGAGTTTGAGTTCTGGTTATCTTTACGGTAGGTTTAGTTTAAATTTAGTGTTATCGTTGCGGTTATGGTTAGGTTTTTCATTAGATAATTGGTAGGTTTAGGGTTTGTGTTAGCTTTAGGGTTAGTGTAAGGTTTAGTATTATGTTAGATTTAGGGTTAGGGTTAGTTAGGGTTAGGGTTATGGTTATGATTATGGTTATGGTTAGGTTTAGGGTTACAGATAAGATTAGGGTCATATTTAGGGTTCAAATTAGGGTTTGGTTTAGTGTTAGGGTTGGGGGTAGAGTTAGTTTTAGGTTTAGTGATAGGGTTGGGGTTATGGTTAAGGTAAGAATTAGTGATAGGATTTGGTTTAGGGTTAGGTTTATTGTTAGGGTTAGGGTAAGGGTTAGGGTTACCGATAAGATTAGGGTTATATTTAGGGTTTGAATTAGAGTTAGGTTTAGTGTTAGGAGTATGATTATGTTTAGAGTTAGAGTTAATGTTAGTGTTGGGATTAGGGGAAGAGTTAGGGTCAGTGTTAGTATTACGGTTAGGGTAAATGCTAGTGTTAAGGTTAGTGATCGATTTGGGCATATGGTTAGGGTTAGAATTAGTGATCAATTAGGTGTGTGGTTAGGTTTATTGTTAGGGTTAGGGTTACGGTTTGTGTTACAGTTAGTGTTAGTGTTAAAGTTAAGGTTAGGGTTAGTGTTAGGGTTAGGGTTAGACTTCGGGTTCATGTTAGAGTTATGGTTAAGTTTTGGATTATTGTTAGTGTTAGTATTAGGGTTAGTGTTAGGTTTAGGGTTTGGTTTAGGTTTATTGTTAGGGTTAGGGTTAGAGATCGTTTTAGGATTAGTTTTAGGGTTAGGGTTAGGGTTAAGTTTAAGGTTTGTGTTATGGTTTAGGATTAGGGTTAGGGTCAGAGATAGGGTTAGAATTAGTGTCTGTGTTAATGTTAGGGTTATGTTGCGTGTTAGGGTTAGTTTGAGGGATAGAAATAGGCTTAGGTTTAGTATTAGTGTTTGTGTTAGGATTAGGATTAGGGTTTATTATAGTGTTTGGGTTAGGGATAGGTTTAGAGTTAATGTTAGGCTTAGGGTTAGGTTTAGGTTTAGTGTTATGATTAGTGTTAGGGTTCCGTTTATGGTTAGTTATAGGGTATGTTTAGGGTTAAGTTTAGTGTTAGGGTAAGGGTTAGGTTTAGGGATACTGTTAGGGTTAGGGTTAGTGTTAGGCTTAGGTTTAGGGTTTGAATTAGGCTTTGGGTTATGGTTATTGTTAGGAATATCATTACAGTTAGTATTAGGATACGTTTAGGGTTAATGTTAGTGTTAAATTTTGTGTTAGGATTAGGGTTAGGATTAGGTTTAAGGTTAAGGTTAGTGTTAGGATTACTGGTATGGTTAGAGTTAGTGTTAGCATTAGGGTTAAAATAATTGTTAGGTTAAGGGTTAGCGTTAGTGTTAAGTTAAGGGTTAGTGTTATGATTAATGTTAGTGTTAGGGATAGGGTTAGGGTGAGTATTAGAGTTAGGTTTAGGGTTAGGTTTATGTTTCTGTTAGTATTTATGTTAGTGTTAGGGTCAGATTTAATTAGAATGTTAGGATTAGGGATAGGTTTAGAGTTAGCATTAGGGTCAGGGTCAGGATTAGTGTAAGGGTAAGGGTTATGTTTAGGGTTAGGTTTACGATTAGTGTTAAAGATAGTGCAAGTATTAGGGTTAGTGTTAGTGTTAGGGGTATGGTTTGGGTTAAGGTTAGGGTTAGTGTTAGGGTTTGTGTTAGGGTTAGGATTAGTGTTAGGTTTAAAATAATGATTAGTGTTAGGTTTAAGGTTTGTTTGGGGGTTAGTGTTAGGGTTAGTGTTAGGGTTAGGTTTAAAATAATGATTAGTGTTAGGTTTAAGGTTTGTTTGGGGGTTACTGTTAGGGTTTGTGTTATGGTTATGGTTAGTGTTAGGGTTAGGCTTCAGTTTAGGATTAGTCTTAGGGTTAGGGTTAGTTATAGGGTTAGAAATAGTGTTAGGTTTAGGAATAGCTTTAGGTTTATTATTTAGCTATTACTAATTCTAATTAGTATTAATAATAGCTTTAGGTTTATTGTTAGGGTTATGGTTATTATTAGGGTTAGTATTAGGGTTAGGGTTAGCGATACGGTTATTGTTAGTTTAGGGTTAGTGTCAGTCTTAGGGTTAAGTTTAGGGTTTTTTAGGGTTAGGGTTAAGGTTATGGTGTTAGGGGTAGAGTTAGGGTAATGTTTAGGTTAGCTTTATTGTTAGAGTTAGGGTTAGTGTTAGGTTAAGGGTAAGGGTTTAAGTTACGGTTAGGGTTAGCTTTATTGTTAGGGTTATGGTTAGGGTTAGTGTCGCGACCCCTCGCCGGCAAGGGAAAACACGACACAGGATTCTTCTTTCAGCAGTTTATTCAGGCCTTGATTCATGTATCATCTTCTAGTGACCCCCCGCCGAGCGCCCAAGCACAGCCTAATAAAGCCTCCAGCATACCAATCTTAAGCTGCCACGTGGACCTTTCTCATAGGGTGGTAAGGGATTGCGTGCCAATTGTCCATATTAGGAGTTGTTTATCTCAGGCCACAGTGGAAGCCAGCGCCATCTTCTAATGGTGGCCACGGTCTAATTAGAACGGCTCACCACAGTTCCCCCTTCTGTTTTATAAAACAATGCAGGCGAAAGTAGAGGTCCTATCCCACTGTGCAGAAGTGGCTGCAATGTATGGTTCAGTCCTAAGGAGGGCCCTTCCCTAGACCTGGTCCCATATCAGCTGACGCCTTTTTTCATATGGTGGGGCGTGGACGTCAAACCCGCATGCAATAGGACATGCTTTCCTTGAGGTCCGTTGAGGGATCACTCAAGTGCAGTGCCTTGCCTCGCATCCTGCATCGTGATGACGGCGAGAAGTAGGATAACACAGGTAGCCTGATAGTAATGACAAGATTTGAGTTGGCAACACAATCCCTAAACCCCAGAGGAAGGTAAAAGGTCTATAGCCAAGAAGAAAGACCAGTCCTGAAACCCATCTGCATGCAATGGTAACAAGACCTGCAGAGTGCAAGGGCTATTCAGCACTGGGAGAGAATAAGGAAGAGGACATGCCAATCCCAGTGCAATGCAAAATTAGCTTGGGGTGCAATGGCCATGCCCAGAAATCACTGTTTAAGATGTGCAAGCCAGATTTGTGGAGAAATGCCATTTTCTAAGGCCGCAAGAGCCTGTACAATCATGGCCTTTTCTTGTGCATGGCGAGTTTTAAGGTGACAGAGAAGCCACAAACAAAGTATAACACTGAAGCAACACATTGCCCCAAAAATGCCCACTCCCACCCATTCCTTAAAGAAGGAAAAGGCAGAGGATAGCCAACTGGTGAATTGACCCAAAGTCACTGGTTCGACACGGGTACTATTCAAAACAGCAATC
>NW_026005640.1:488962-505913 GCF_001458135.2 Marmota marmota marmota | reverse complement strand
GAAGAGGTAGTGCCCATAATGTCTCCAAAGATATAATGAAAGTGAAAGTACAAAAATCCCCGCTCTCTCCTTTTCTACGGAGGAGCGTTCCATTCTATGAAATCCCCGCTCTCTCCTTTTCTACAGAGGAGCGTCCCACTACTTACTTGCAGATTCCCACTTACCTGGGAACTTACTGGTGCACCACCCTGACTGCTGAAAGTTCTGGATCCTGGGTTCGAGGAATATAATTCCCCATCCGGGCCACCAATTGCCGCGACCCCTCGCCGGCAAGGGAAAACACGACACAGGATTCTTCTTTCAGCAGTTTATTCAGGCCTTGATTCATGTATCATCTTCTAGTGACCCCCCGCCGAGCGCCCAAGCACAGCCTAATAAAGCCTCCAGCATACCAATCTTAAGCTGCCACGTGGACCTTTCTCATAGGGTGGTAAGGGATTGTGTGCCAATTCTCCATATTAGGAGTTGTTTATCACAGGCCACAGTGGAAGCCGGCGCCATCTTCTAATGGTGGCCAAGGTCTAATTAGAACGGCTCACCACAGGTTAGGTCAAGTGTTAGGTTTAGTATTAAAGCTAGGGATAGGGTTAGGAATTTTGTTAGGGTTACGGTTAGGGTTAGAATATCAGATAGTTTTACGGTTAGATTATATTTTAAGGTTAGAGTTAGCAAAAGTGTTAGGGTTTCATTTAGGGTTAGGGTTAGTTTTATGGTTAGAATTAGGGTAAGGGTTAGTATTAGTGTTAGGGTAAGTGTTAGTGTTAGGGTTATGGTTAGAGTTAGTGTTAGGTTTGGTTTAGGGTTAAGGTTAGTGATGGGGTAAGGGTTTGGTTAGGTTTAGTATTAGGGCTAGTGTTAGGGTTATTGTTATGGCTAAGGTTACAGTTACTTAAGGGTTAGGTTAAGGGTTGGCTTAGGTTTAGGATTATGGTTTTGTTTAGGGTTTGTGTTAGGGTTACAGATAGGATTAGGATTACGGTTAGGTGTAGTTTTAGGGTTAGGTTTAGTGTTAGGGTTAGCATTAGGGTTAGGTTTAGAATTAGTGTTAGGGTGTACATTAGGGTAGGATTGGGGTTAGGGTTAGGCTTGGGGTAAGTTTTAGTGTTAGTTTTAGGTTTAGGTTAGTGTTAGTGTCAGTGTTAGTGTTAGGGTTAAGGTTAGGTTACTGTTCGGGTAGAGTTTAACGTTACGGTTAGGTTTAGTGTTAGGGTTTGGGTTACCATTAGGGTTAGGGTTAGTTTTATGGCTAGGGTTAGAGTTAGTTTAAGGCTTTTTTTTAGGGTTAGTATTAAAGTTAGGCTTAAAGTTTGGATAAGGGTTATGGTTAGAGTTAGGGTTAGGGTTAATGTTAGAATTAGGGTTATGTTTAGGATTAGTGTTTGGGTTACGGTTAGGTTTAGAGTTATGAAAAATGTTAGATTTAGTGTTAGTTTTATGGTAAGGGTTACTGTTAGTGTTAGGATTAAGGTTAGAGTTCATGTTAGGGTTATGGTTAGGGTTAGGGTTAGGATTAGGATTAGTTTTAGTGTTAGTTATTGTGTTAGTGTTAGGTTTAGGGTTATGGATAGTGTTAGTGTTAGGGACAGGTGTAAGGTTAATGTTATGCATAGGTTGAGGGTTAGGGTTAGGTTTCGGTTTAGGTTTAGTGTTAGGGTTATATTTAGGGTTAAGTTTAGGTTAGGGTAAGGGTTAGGGTCAGGTTTAGTGTTAAGTTTATGGTTAGGTTTAGTGTTAGGTGTAGTGATACTGTTAGGTTAGGGTTAGAATTAGGGTTAGTGTTTGTGTTAGGGTTACTTTTAGCATTAGGGTTAGGGTTATTTATAGGTTTAGGGATGTATTTAGGTTTAGAGTTACTTATAGGGTTACGATTGGGGCTAGGGGTAGTGTTAGCTTTATGGTTAGGATTAGTGTTAGGGTTAGTGTTAGTGTTAGGGATAGGGTTAAGCTTAGTGTTAGGCTTAGTGTTAGGGCTAGGGTTAGGGTTCATTTTAAAGTTAGGGTTAAAGTTAGACCTAGGAATAGGTCTAGGGTAAGTGTAAGTTGTACAGTTATAATTAAGAATAGAGTTAGTTAGGGTAAGGCTTAAGGTTAGGTTTTTTGTTAGGTTTAGTGTCGCAACCCCTTGCCCGCAAGGAAGACGCAACTCAGGAATCTTCTTTCAGCAGTTTATTCAGGCCCTTGATAGTTCTTCTTCTCCCCCCCGGATGCCCCTCCCAGCCTTAATATAGCATCTCAAGCCCCAATGCAAAGCTGCCACGTGGAGCTTTCTCATAGGGTGATGAAAAGTCATGCGCCAACTCTCCCAAATAAGGAGTTGTTTGTCACAGACCACAGCGGAGCCAGCGCCATCTTGTAATGGCAACCATAGTCTGCACGAACGGCAGAAGCGGCTCACCACAGTTCCCCCTTTCTGTTTTCTTAAAACAATACAGGCGAGAGTAGAGGTCCTATCCCACTGTGCAGAAGTGGCTGCATAGTATGGCTCAGTCTTAAGGAGGGCCCTTCCCCAGATCCGAGGCCATATCAGCCGACGCCTTTTTTCGTGGGGCGGGGCGTGGACGCGTCTAACCCGCATGCAATAGGACATGCTCTCCTTGAGGTCCACGTCAAGGATCACTCAAGTGCAGTGCTTTGCCTCACATCCTGTATCGTGGCGATGGTGGACGAAGGGGGATAACTGAGGCTGAACTGTGGCTGTTTATAATGACAAACAAGTTGACAGCACCCTGAAAGAAAGGCACGGACTTTAAGACGATAGAAAAGCACTAGTGTGGAAACCCATCTGCGTGCAATGGCAGTAAGACCGGCAGAGTGCAAGGGCTTTCCAACACTAAGAGAATAGCAAGGAAGGTCATGTCGATCCCAGTGCAATGTTATAATAACTTGGGGTGCAACGACCATGACAAAGGTTTACTGTTTAAGATGCGCAAGCCAGACTTGAGGCGAGTTGCCATTTTCTAAAGCTGCAAGAGCTTGTATGATCATAGCCTTATCATGAGCACTACGGGCCTTAAGGCGACAGAGAAACCACAAACAGAGGAACATACCGAAGCAACACATTGCACCAAAAATGCCTACCCCCACCCACTCTTTGAAGAAGGAAAAAGCAGAAGATATCCAATCGGTGAATTGACCCAAAGTCACGGGATCGACACGGGTACTGTTCAAGACAGCTATCTGGGTTAGTTGAGACTGGATCATGTCTTCCGCTGCCATGGACCAATTTCCGGCCAAATATTCGCCAATGATGCGGGAGGCATTCCTGGAATCATTAAATCTGACAGAGGTTATGCATAAATGTGCACGTTGGTCAACACAACCCAAAAGCACCAAGTCAGCCAATTCTTCTACCTGAGCTTGGAGTAAATCTATTCTTTGGTTGGCAGCTAAAATCCCTGACAAAATATGTTGATTAATTGTATTTTGGGATTCAAGTATGGTGGAAGTTTGTTGAACAACTTGATTAATGGTGGCAGCAGTTTGTACTTGACTGGCCATGGCCACTCCGGCCGTAACCGCTGCAGCAGCAGACACTGCCACAGCTGTCACTATAGCTGCCGTAATTCCAAAATCCCTGCGGACTCTAAGTAGTTCAACAATGGGGAATTTATCTGGGTCCGCAGTGACTGGGATTGGGACAAAAGTTGGAATTTTCATAACCACTGCCGTGGTCCAGGAGCCATTCCAACACTCAGACAAATAGCAGGTAATATTAGAACAATCCAGCATCCCCGACGAGGTGTCATTAGCCAAAAGGAGCAAGAACGGGGATTGGACGCAGACCATTGCAGGGGGCAATGTGGCATTATATAGCAAAGAGTTGAATGAAACAGATGTAAGTCTATTACCTCGTTCATTCTCCTTAACAGTGCCAGAAACATTAGCCAGCCAGCTTTTGACTCCCAGCAATTGAGCCAATGCAGAAATATCAGCTGAAGCCCCCTTCTCATTGGAAATCAGCCATTGAAACCAGGACCAACCTACTCCTGTAGAGGAGTTGGCACTGTTGTTAAAGTTATAAACATACCTCTTAAGAGAGGGGGAAAAGGAGAAACCTTTAGCAACTTGATGTTTCTCCCAAGAATGATCCTGACAAGGCGTAAATGTTGGGGGGAAACCAAGATTAGGAGTACAGTAAGGGGAGGCCTTGAAATGAGTGGCATTGTAAGTACTATTAGAAGAAGGAGGCACTGGGATTAGTACCTTGGAGATAATAGCCAAGGTAGTTATGTTTAAAGCAGAGCTATTTGCGGGGGTCCCTGAACCTGATTGCTTCCCTGAAACTACTTGGCTCAGTACGGCACTGATAATGTTCCCTGAGACCTGACTGGACCGCAATGGGTCCTCCCAGTTAGTCAAATTTTTGGTCTTAAGGCTGATGCAATTAGCGTTTCCAAGGCTGAAACAAAACACTCCTGTGAGATTAACTTGAGATTGATTAAAAATGCTCTCCATGTCCCCTCTAGGAGAGGCACAGGGAGCAGACATCTCACATGAGGTAGAGAAAAGAGTGGGGAGGACACTAGAATTACTATGAACCGGCATCGGCATTGGCCAAGCCCGTGCCACTGCCCACCACTGCATTGGTGTCGTCTGTGCCATCGGCACCAGCACCAGAACCAGAGCACGTAGCAGAGTGAAGATCCTCATCACGGGATTGCTGTGGTATCTCTTGTTGCTGGTCGGTTGATGTCAAGACTCTTCTTGTCAGGCGTTCAGGGACCCACAACGGTTCCGTGCGATCCTGGGGAAAAACACATACAGATCCTCGTGCCCATGTCAGCACGGGGTCGGGGCCGTTCCATTGGCCCGTAAGAACATCCTTCCACTTAACATAGCCAATTACAGAAGGCTGAGGAGACACATGTCTATCGGCCGCAGAGCGACCATGAATATCCAAATTCAAAAAATTAATGGTAAAGAGAGCCAAGGATAGGCGTTCTTTAGGAGTGTGTTCAGCTCCTATTCCCCCTTTTTGTTTTTGTAAAGTTTCCTTTAAGGTGCGATGAGCACGCTCAACAATGCCTTGTCCTTGAGGATTGTAAGGCAGACCATGAGTAAGTTGCACTCCCATGGTAGAACAAAAGGATGTAAATTGTCTTCCAGTATAAGCAGGTCCATTATCAGTCTTAAGGGATGCAGGAGCACCCCATGCTGCCCATGCTTCTAGGCAATGAGTGATAACATTACGTGCCTTTTCTCCCGATAAAGCAGAAGCATGAATAACTCCAGAGCACGTATCAACAGAAACATGTACATACTTGAGGTTACCAAAGTCAGGTATGTGTGTCACATCCATTTGCCAGACAACCAATGGCTTCAATCCCCGTGGATTCACTCCATAAGTAGGGGGATGAAGAAATGTGACACAATGGGGACATTGTAATACTATCTGACGAGCATCCGCTCTTGAAATGGAAAAACGCCTGCGCAGCGTTAAAGCATTAACATGGAAATTCTGGTGAAATAATTTAGCCCCCTCTAAGGAGGAAGCCAAGCATATCAACTGACCTCTAGTGGCTGAGTCCGCACAGGCATTACCCTGTGATAACGGACCAGGAAGAGAGGTATGAGCCCGGATGTGCATTGGATAAAAAGGAGCAGTGCGGCTACAGATAAGCTGTTGAAGCTGATTAAAGTAAGCAGATACATTATGGACATTACTAATAGCTCCCACGGCCTCCAGGACTTTTAGTGCTTGTACCACATAGATGGAGTCCGAAATAAGATTAAAAGGAAAAGAACACTGTTTAAAAACCTCAATAACAATTTGCAGTTCCACCCATTGTGGATTTCCAGGAGCAAATTGATGCTGAACAGGGGGAGAATCATTAATTACATAAGCTCCCATTCCAGACTTGGAACCATCAGTAAAAATATTAACAGCCCCCGGAATTGGATTGGGTGAAGTTACCTTAGGGAAAATGATGGGATGTTCTTTAACAAAATGGAGTAATGGATGGGAAGGGTAATGATTATCAATATCCCCTTGAAACGAGCAACATAGAATAGCCCAGTTGTCTAGAGTAGCACACAAAACATTAAGTTGAGCTTTAGTATAGGGTATAATAAGAGAAGAAGGTGATTGTCCGAAAAATTGAATGCTTTGTTGAATCCCTTTAAGTGCTAACGCTGCAACAGCATCAGGATAGTATTCTAAGGATTTTCCTGGGGATATATGTGGGTGGATCCATAGTAAAGGCCCATCTTGCCACAGTACTCCAGTAGGCTGCCGCATAGTGGCAAGCACACATAACTGGAAAGGTTTATTACTCTGGAGCCTGTATAAAGTAGCATGTTGTATAGCATCTTCTACTGTTATAAGGGCCGCTCTAGCCTCTTTGGTGAGGCTACGAGGAGAAGCAAGATCTGGATCACCCTTAAGGGTAGCATACAAAGGCTGGAGCACACTATTAGGAATGTGTAAATATCCCCTTATCCAATTAATATCTCCCAGCAGTTTTTGAAAATCATTTAAAGTTTGGAGATCTTGAGTCCTTATGGTGATTTTTTGTGGTTTCAATTTGTCATGCCCAATTATCGCTCCCAAATACTCAATAGAGTTTCCCGTTTGAACCTTTTCAGGTGCAATATGTAGCCCATATTGAGCTAACAGCTTTACTAATTCTTTATAGGCCTCATTAACTGTCTGCTCTAACTTAGCTGCCAATAACACATCATCCATATAATGAATGATCTTGATGGAGGAATACTTATGTCTGAGAGGTGCGAGTGCCTTCCCCACATACATCTGGCACATCGTGGGACTATTAGCCATTCCCTGCGGCAACACTACCCACTCAAACCTTAGATCTGGTTCCTCGTGGTTACACGAGGGAAGGGTGAAGGCAAAACGCTGTGAGTCTTTAGGATGCAAAGGAATAGAAAAGAAACAGTCTTTAATGTCAATAGCAATAATATGCCAGCCCTGAGGAACAGAGGATAGCAAAGGCAGCCCTCTTTGAATGGGCCCCATAAGTTGCATTTGAGCATTAACTGCTCGTAAATCATGCAGTAGGCGCCACTTTCCTGATTTTTTCTTAATAACAAATATGGGAGTATTCCATGGAGAAGTAGAAGGTTGGATGTGACCCAAGTCAAGTTGTTCTTTGACTAGATCATGGGCTGCTGCCAATTTAACCGAGGGAAGAGGCCACTGAGGCACCCAAACAGGCTCCTCGGTGAGCCATGTTATGGGTATTTGAGCCCCAGTGGCCCCTAGGAAAAACCCAGACCAAATCTGTTAAGCTTTTGATGACCTTGCACAGGATGTCTACGCCCCTGTAGGTGTTTACCTAGTCCTAGACCTGGCCTATACCCCATATTTTGCATAATCTGTTGAGACACTGGGGAATAGTCATTACTAAGAGTGAACCCCATGTCTGTCATCAGATCACGGCCCCATAAAGAGATAGGTAAATCAAGTACATAAGGCTGAAAGGTGCCATTGTGTCCTTCTGGGTCCTTCCAAGATAGATGTCTACAGCTGATTTGAGGGGCTTGGGCATATCCAAGTCCTCTCAGGGATTGATCAGAAGTCTGCATTGGCCATCCCTTAGACCAGTCCTTAAGGGCTATGATACTACGGTCTGCTCCTGTATCCAGCAATCCCACAATAGATTTACCTTCTATGCTTAATTCCAAAGTGGGGCGATTGCTCATATCTAGTGACAAATAGGCACAATCCCCTCCAGTGGTACCAGCAGGGAAGTGATTATGTAAGCTAGGCAAAATTAGTAATTGAGCAATCCGATCCCCTGGGGAGATAGACACAATGCCCTTTGGAGCCTCCACCATAACCTTTACTGCCCCTACAGTATCAGGGCTAATGACTCCGGGAAAGACATGAAGACCTTGTAAGATAGAGGATGCACGTCCAATTAGCAAACCTACAGTGCCAGGTGGTAAAGGCCCTTTGAACTCAGTTTCCACCAATTGGACTCCCATCTTAGGTGTTAATACGAGTCTGGAGGTGGAACAGAGGTCCAATCCCGCGGCACCTGTAGTGGCTCTCCGCGTCTCATGGGATGGCGCAGAGATGGCCATGTCTCGGGTTCGGGTGTGACATTCTCCACTGCCCCATATATTTGTGGGCCCTGGGGTCGGGGGCCCCTTCGGCCGTTTTTTGGCCCAGCTGAAATAGGCTGTCCATGGATGTCCTTCACTGATCTACACTCTCTTGCCCAATGCTTCCCCTTTTTACATTTAGGACACAGCCCCGGTTGACGAAGGCCATTGGAAGGGCCACCGTGAGGGGGTCCAGTAAAATTGTCTTTTTTGGGACATTCACGTCTGAAATGACCGGGTTGACCACAATGGAAGCATATTCCGGCACCAGGACTGCCCCCTTTTGCAATCCGAAGGACAGCGGCTGCAAGACCTGCGTTAGTTAAAGGTCCTCCAATCTCTCTACACACTTTCATCCATGCTTCTATGCCCTTATTTTTATAAGGAGTGATTGCCGCTTTACATTCCTTGGTGCATTGCTCAAAGACCAACTGCTTGATAAAGGGCATGGCTCTATCAGGATCCCCAAAAATCTTTCCAGCGGCATCCACCATTCTTGCTACAAAATCTGAAAAGGGTTCTGCAGGGCCTTGTAGAATCTTAGTCAAATTACCAGACACCTCTCCTCTATTTGGGAGTGATTTCCATGCACGGATACAAATGTTGTTAATCTGTTCATATACCTCAGGGGGGTATCCTGTTTGTTGATTAGCAAACCTGCCTTGTCCCAAAAGCATATCCTTATCCCAGGCAGGGCGTCCCGCTGCATGGTTTTGGGCGGCCTGCTCTATTGCGCCCTCTAGCATAAATGCTCTCCAGTCCAAATATTTACCCGGGGAAACACAAGCCCGAACAAGGCTAGCCCAATCAGAGGGAGTCATGCAGTATCTAGACAAACTCTCCACCTGAGTTAGTGTGAAGGCGGCATCCACCCCATAAGTGCGCACAGACTCCGCCAGGGTCTTCACAATTTTAAAATCTAAGGGTTCATGGAATCTTCCCCTATTGTCATCCTGAAAAACTGGATAAGCAAGACCCATCTCAGCGTTAACAGCCCTCCATGTTTGGGCATGGAAAGCTCTCCCCGAAATACCTCCACCATACGGCGGTGGATCCGGGGGATCGCTTTTCTTGAGCCCCTGTTTATTTCTGTTCCCTTCTCCTATAGCTAAACTCTCTAGCTGACGAGACAGCCTCCCGAGCTCTTCCTCCTCATCCTCCTCTTCCTCTGACCCACTTTCACATGGGGGTGTGCGCAGCATACTGAGATCTGGATACAATCGTCTCCTCCCCTGTTTCACTCTCCGCACACTCCCATCCTTCTGAGATATCTCACTTCCTGCCGTCTCCGATTTCTCCTCATGTAATTGCTCTAGAACTTCTTGTCCTTTTGTAAGTGCCTCCTGACATCTGCCATCTGTAAGGCAACTACGGACCATTTTCCAAAGGGGTATCACCCCACCCTCTAATATGCCCTGCTCAGAAGCAAAGTCAAGATCTTTGCCTAATTTATCCCAACTAGGTACAGTAAGGCTGCCCGAAAATGCAAACCACGGTGCAGCGATATCTACCTTCTGTAAAAATCTCTGTAAAGTACTATGTTTCACTTCCAGACCCTTAGAACGTAACAGGCCATCTAGGGCCAGAAGAAGCGGACTGGAAGGTGCGGCACCCATGACACAACAACAAAAGAAGCACAAAAAACAAAAGCAAAATGACACAACAAAAGAAGCACAGAAAACAAAAGCGAAAGTAAAAGCAAAAGTACACAATGCAGCTGCTGCCCTGCTTTGGTCGCGGATCCCACCTACCTGGGACTAATCCGGTGCACCACCCCTGACTGCTGAAAGTTCTTATTCCCAGGTTTCGGCACCACTTGTCGCAACCCCTTGCCCGCAAGGAAGACGCAACTCAGGAATCTTCTTTCAGCAGTTTATTCAGGCCCTTGATAGTTCTTCTTCTCCCCCCCGGATGCCCCTCCCAGCCTTAATAAAGCATCTCAAGCCCCAATGCAAAGCTGCCACGTGGAGCTTTCTCATAGGGTGATGAAAAGTCATGCGCCAACTCTCCCAAATAAGGAGTTGTTTGTCACAGACCACAGCGGAGCCAGCGCCATCTTGTAATGGCGACCATAGTCTGCACGAACGGCAGAAGCGGCTCACCACAGTTTAGAGATAGGGTTAGGTTTACAGTCAGGATTAGTGTTAGAGTTAGTATTAGTGTTATGGTTAGGGATATGGTTAGGGTTAGGTTTATTGTTAGGGTTAGTATTCGGCTTAGGGATAGGGTTAGGGATAGGATTAGAGTTAGGGTTATTGTAAGAGTTAGGTTTAGTGTTAGGTATAGGTTTATTGTTTGTGTAAGTTTTAAGGTTAGGGTAAGACTTAGGTTTTTTATGGTTATGGTTAGGTTTACTCTTAAGTTTAGTGTTATGGTTAAGTTTAGAGTTAGAGCTAGTGTTCGGGTTAGGGTTAAGGTTTAGGGTTAGTTTAAAAATTTGGGTTCGTTTAGGGTTGAGTTAGGGTTAGTGTCAGGGTTAGGGTTAGGGTTAGTGTTAGGGTTAGGGTTAGGGTTAGGGTTTGTGTTAGGTTTAGGGTTTGTGTTAAGGTTAGGGTTAGGGTAAGTGTTTATGGTTGAATTAGTTTAAGTTTAGGGTTAGTGTTAGTGTTCGTGTTTGCGTTAGGGTTAGGATTATGTTTAGGATTAATGTTAGGTATAGGGTTTGTTTTAGGGTTAGCATTAGGTTGAGGATTAGTGCTAGGGTTGGGGTTAGGGTTAGTTTTACTATTAGGGAAAGTGTTGGGTTTAGGATTAAGGTTCATGTTAGGGATAGGGTTAGTTTTAGTGTTAGTCTTAGAGTTAGGGTTAGGGTGAGGGTTAGCAACAGTGTTGGGGTTAGGGAGAGCTTTAGTGTTACTGATAGTGTTAGGGTTAGGGTTAGGGTCAAGGTTACTGTTATGTGTAGAGCTAGGGTTAGTGTTAGAGTTAGTGTTAGGTTTAGCATTAGGGTTAGGTTTAGGGTTAGATTTAAGTTTAGTGTTAGGTTTAGGATTTGGGTTAGTTTTAGGGTTAGTGATAGTGTTAGGGTGAGTGTTACATTTTCGGTTATGGTTAGGTTTAGGTTTAGTCTTAGGGTTAGTGTTGTGGTTAACTTTAGAGTTAAGATTAATGTTCGGGTCAGGGTAACTTTTAGCGTTATTTTAAGGGTTAGTGAAAGGTTTTAGTTAGGTTTAGTTTTACTGACATGTTTAGGGTTAGAGTTAGCATTAGGGTTTGGGTTAAGGTTAGGGTTAGGGTTAGGCTTAGTGTTAGGGTTTTTGTTAGGGTTAGAGTTATTGTTAGGGTTAGGTTTACAGTTAGGATTAGGGTTAGATTTAGGGTTAGTGTTAGGGTTAGTGTAGTGGTTAAGTTTAGGCTTAGGTTTAGTGTTAGGGTTTGTGTTAGGTTTGTTTTAGTGTTAGGGTTAGGGTTAGGATTAGGGTTAGGGTTTACGTTAGAGTGATGTTTAGCATGAGTTTAGGGTTAGGGTTATGTTTAGGTTTATTGTTAGTGTTTGGGTTAGGGATAAGGTTAGGGTTCAGGGTAGTGTTAGGGTTAGTGATCGGTTTAGAGTTAGTGTTAGTGTAGGGTTATGGTTAGTGTTATGATTAGTGTTAGTGTTAGGTTTAGGGTTAGTGTTTGCATTAGGTTTAGGGTTATGTTTAGTGCTAGCCTAAGGTTTAGGGTTAGGGTTAGGTTTAGGATTAGTGTTGGACATAGGCTTAGGTTTAGGGTTAGTTTTAAATTTAGCGTTGTATATAGGTTTAGTGTTAGTGTTAGGTTTAGTATTAGGGTTAGGTTTGGTGTTATGGTTAGGGTTAGGATTAGTGTTAGGGTTAGGGTTATGGGTATGGATTTTTTAGGATTAGAGTTAGGATTTAAATTAAGGTTAGGGTTAGGGTTAGTTTTGGGGGTTGGGTTAGGGTTAGTGTTAGGGTTGGTCTTAGGTTTAGCGTTAGGGTTAGTGTTAGGATTTTGTTTAGAGTTAGATTTAGGCTTAGAGTTAGGCTTAGGTTTAGGTTTACTTTTAGGTTTAGAGTTACAGTTAGGGTTAGGTTTCATTTTAGGTTTATGATTAGGGTTTGGTTTGGTGTTAGCATCAGGGTATTGTTAGGTTTAGGCTTAGGTTTATTGTTCAGGATAGCGTAAAGTTTAGGGTTAGGTAAGATTTAGTGTTAGGTTTAATATTTGATTTAGGATTAGGGTTAGGGTTAGTGTTAGGGTTAGGCTTTGGGTTAAAGTTAGTGTTAGGGTTAGTGAAAGAGTTAGTGTTAGGTTTTGTGTTAGTTTTAGGGTTAGTATTAGGTTTAGGGTTACAATAAGGTTTAGGGTTAGGGTAAGGATTAGTGTTAGGGTTAGGTTTAGGGTTAGATTTAGTTTTAGGTTTAGGATTAGGGTTTGTTTTGGGGTTAGGGTTAGGGTTACTGTTCATGTTAGGGTTACAGTTAGGATTAGATGTACTGTTAGGATTAGGGTTTGTGTTAGGGTGTGCATTAGAGTTTGTGTTAGGGTTAGGGTTAGTGGTAGGGTTAGTTTTAGCGTTTGGTTTAGTGTTATGGTTAGGATTAGTATTATTGATGAGTAAGGGTTATGGAAAGGGATACGTTTAGGGTTCATGTTAGGGTTGGGGTTCCAGTTCGTCTTGGGTTTAGGGTTTTGGTTAGAGTTATTGTTAGTGTTAGGGTTAGGTTTAGGGTTAGTGTTGCGGTTAGTGTTAGGGTTAACATTAGTGTTAGGTTTAGGTTAGTGTTTTGGTTAGTGCTAAATTTAGGGTTAGGGTTAGTGTTAGGGTAAGGTTTAGGGTTAGGTAAGGGTTAGAGTGAAGATTAGGTTAGGGTTAGGGTGGTGGTTTGTTTTATGATTTGTGTTAAGTTTAGAGTTAGGGTTAGGGTTTGTGTTAGATTTTGGGTTAGGTTATGGGTTTTTGTTAGGGTTATTGTTAGGGTTAATGTTAGGTTTCGTGTTAGGGTTAGGGCTAGGTTCAGTGTTAGGGTTAGGTGTTAGTTTTTCGTTAGGGTTAGGGTAAGGGTTAGTTTTAGTGTTTCACTTAGGGTTAGAGTTAGGTTTAGGGTTTGTGTTAGGGTTAGGGTTAGAGATAGTGTTAGGGATAGGGTTAGGGTTAGTGTGAGGTTTAGAGTAAGGGTTAGGGTTAGGGTTAAGTTTAGGGTTATGTTTAGGATTAGAGTTATGTTTAGAGTTATGGTTAGGTTTAATGTTAATTTTATGGTAAGTATTAATGTTAGTTTTAGTTAGGTTAGGTTTAGGATTAGGGTTCGTGTTAGGGTTAAGTTTCTTGTTACAGTTAGTGTTAGGATTAGTGTTAGGGTTAGGGTTAGGTGTAGTTTTAGTGTTAGGTTTAGGATTAGGTACAGGTTTGGTGTTAGAGTTAGGGTTAGGCTTAGAGTTAGAATTTGGTTTAGTGTTATGGTTTGGAGTGGGGTTAGTTTTCACATTAGGTTTAGGGTTAGGGTTAGAGTTAGTGTTAGAATAAGGGTTAGGGTTAGGGTTAGTAGTAGGGTTTCCGTAAGGGTTAAGTTTCCACTTAGAGTTAAGGTTACTGTCAGAGTTACGGTTAGGGTTAGGTTTAGGGATAGTGTTAAAGTTAGTGTTAGGGTTAGGGTTATTGTTTGTGTTAGGTTTATGATTAGGGTTGGGATTTGTGTTAAAGTTAGTTTTAGGGTTACAGTTGTGTTATGATTAGAGTTACCGTTAGGGTTAGGTTTAGGTTTAGTGTTGGGTTTAAGGGTAGGTTTAGGGTTATTTTAGAGTAAGGGTTAGGGGTAGTGTTAGGGTTATTATTATGGTTTGTGTTAATATTAAAATTAGGGTTAGTGTTAGGTTTAGGGTTAGGGTTGGTGATAGTGATAGGATTATGTTTTGGGTTACTATTAGGTTTAGGGTTAGGTTTAGTGTTTTGGTTAGTGCTAAATTTAGGGATTGGATTAGGTAAAGTTTAGCATTAGGGTTAGGTTATGGTTAGGATTATATTTTGGGTTAGGGATTGCGTTAGGTTTATGGTTAGGATTAAGGATAGTGTTAAGGTTAGGGTTAGGGTTAGGGTTAGAGTTAGGGTTAGAGTTAGTGTTAATGTGAGTGTTAGGTTTAGGGTTAGTGTTATGGTTACTGTTAGGATTAGATTAGGGTTAAGGTTATGGTTAGGTTAAAGTAAGGGTTAGGTTTAGGGTTTGTGTTAGGTTTTGAGTTAAGGTTAGGTTAGGGTTAGGGTTATGTTTGGATTCATATTAGGGTAGGGTTACGGTTAGTGTTAGGTTTAGGTTTTAGGGTTAGGTTTAGAGTTAGGGTTAGTGTAACCTTTATGGTTAGGGTTCTGATAGGGTTAGATTTAGGGTTTGTGTTAGTGTTAGGTTTAGTGGTCGGTATAGGGTTATTGTTATTGTTAGGGTTAGGTTTAGGGTTAGGATTAGGGATAGGATTAAGGTTAGTTTTAGGGTTTGGGTTAGTTTTCATTTTAGCATTAGGTTTAGGTTTAGTATTAGAGTTAGGGTTAGGTTTTGGGTTAGTTTTAGGTTTAATGTTAGTGTTTGCTTTAAGTTTAAGATTAGGGTTACTGTAGTGTTAGAGTTATTGTAAATTTAGGGTTAAGTTAGGGTTAGGGTTATGGTTATGTTTATTGTTTATGTTACCATTAGTGTTAGGGTTAGGATTTAGGTTAAGGTTGTGGTTAGGATTAGTGTTAGTGTTAGTGTTAGGGATAGTTTTAGGGTTAGGGTTATGGTTAGTGATAGGGTTAGGTTCAGTGTTAGGATAAGGTTTAATTTTAGGTTTAGGGTTATAATTAGAGTTAGATTTAGTGTTAGGGTTTGGGATAGGGTTGGTGATAGTGATAGGATTATGTTTTGGGTTACCGTTAGGTTTAGGGTTAGGTTTAGTGTTTTGGTTACTGCTAAATTTAGGATTTGGATTAGGTAAAGTTTAGCATTAAGGTTAGGTTAGGGTTAGGATTATATTTTGGTTTAGGGATTGTGTTAGGGTTACGGTTAGGATTAGGGATAGTGTTAAGGTTTGGGTTAGGGTTAGGCTTAGCATTAGGGTTAGGGTTAGAGTTAGCGTTAATTTCAGTTTTAGGTTTAGGGTTAGTGTTATGGTTCCTGTAGGTTTAGGTTAGGGTTAGGGTTATGGTTATGGTTAGGTTAAAGTTAGGGTTAGGTTTAGGGTTAGGTTTAGAGTTCATATTACGGTTAGAGTTAGGGTTAGTTTAGGGTTAGGTTTATGTTTGGATTCATATTATGGTAGGGTTACGGTTAGTGTTAGGTTTAGGTTTAGGGTTAGATTTAGAGTTATGGTTAGGGTTACCTTTATGGTTAGGGTTACTGATAGGGTTAGGTTTAGGGTTTGTGTTAGTGTTAGGGTTAGGTTAAGGGTTAGAATTAGGATTAGGGATAGGGTTAGGATTATGGTTAGTGTTAGTGTTAGGGATAGTTTTAGCGTTAGGGTTAGGGTTAGTGATAGGGTTAGGTTCAGTGTTAGGATATGGTTTAGGTTTAGGTTTAGGCTTATAATTAAAGTTAGAGTTAGTGTTAGGGTTAGGGTTAGGGTAAGTGTTAGGATTAGGGTTAGGGTTTGTGTTAGGATTAGCGTTAAGTTAGGGTTAGGATTAGGGTTAGGTTTAGTGTCGGTGTTGGAATTAGGTTTGGGTTTAGGATTCATGTGAAGGATAGGGTTAGGGTTATTTTTAGGTTAGGGTTAGGATTTGGCTTCGGGTTTTTGTTAGGGTTAGGGTTAGGGTTAGTGTTAGGTTTAGGTTTAGGGATACTGATAGGGTTAGTTAGGGGTCAGTTAGGTTAGAGTTAGTGTTTGGTTTAGCATTAGAATTAGGTTTAGGGTTAGAGTTAGGGTTAGAATTAGGATTAATGTCAGGTTTAGAGTTAGGTTTAGTTTTAATGTAAGGGTTAGGTTTAGGGATAGGGTTAGGGTTTGGGTTAGTATTAAGGTTAGTGTTAGGGTTCGGTTTAGGTTTCAGGTTAGGTTTTGGTTTGATGTTATTGTTAGCTTTAGTGATTAGGGCCACAGCCGAGTTGGGATGACACATGGTAATTTTACCAGAAGTAGTGGTTGAGAGGTGACCCCAGTGAGCCTTTAAGATGATGACTTTTGAGTTCTCGCAGAGTTCCCATTGAGTTCCAGTTGAGCTGGGAGTTCCGGTTGGTGTGTGGTGTGTTCCTGGAGGAGCCGCATGTGTGGTGTTCAGGAGAGTTTATGGATAGTGTGCTGGTGGAGTTTGTAAATAAGTTTGTTCCTGCTTGAGTGGCTCGTGATTTGTGCCCAGCCAGACTGCGACAGTTTAGGGTTACTGATAGGTTTAGATAAGGGTTGGGGATAGTGTTAGGGTTACTGTTATTGTTAGGATTAGGGCAGATTTAGGGGTAGGATTATGGTTAGCATTAGGTTATGGGTTAGGGTTAGGATTAGGGTTAGGTTTAGGGTTAGGGTTAGGTTTGGGGTAAGGGTTAGTGTTACTGTTAGGGTTAGGGTTAGAGTTCATGTTAGAGTTACTCTTAGGGTTAGCGTAAGGTTTAGGGTTAGGGTTAGAATTAGGCTTAGCTTTGGGGTTAGAATTAGTGTTTGGATTAGGTTTAGGGTTAGGGTAATAATTATAGTTAGGTTTAGGTTTAGGATTAGGGTTAGTGTTACGTTAGTGTGAATGTTAGGGTTAGGTCAGGGTTAGGGTTATGGTTATGGTTAGGGTTTGTGTTACAGTTAGAGTTCAAATGCCACAGTCTGGCTGGGCACAATTCAGGAGCCACTTGTCAAAAGAAACAAACTTTATTTTTAGAACCACACACGCCAAACAAAACAGCTCCTCAGGAAAACCTTCAGAGCCCAACTGCCACCACCGGCTTCCCACAAGCCTCTCAACCTCCCCCACTCCTCCTGCTCTTGAGGC
>NW_026005640.1:479535-485480 GCF_001458135.2 Marmota marmota marmota | reverse complement strand
TTAGTTAATCTCTCTGGAATCCAAATCGGCTGCTGTTCTCCCTGTGGAAACACACAAACAGACCCCCGACTCCAGACAATTACTGGGTCAGGACCTTTCCATTGTCCTGTTAGAATATCCTTCCAAAGCACCTTGGACTTATGCACATTTTTTGGACACATATGCCTTTCCGCAGCACTAAGTCTTGATGAATCCAAATTTAAAAAGTTTAGAGTAAAAAGGGTTATTTTAAGTTTATCTTTGGGGAATATATACCCCTTTCCAATTCCTTCTTTTTGCTTTACTAAGTACATTTTAATAGTTTGATGAGCTCTTTCAACTATGCCTTGTCCCTGTGGATTGTATGGGATTCCTGTTATATGAGTAATGCCAAAAGATGAGAAAAATTGTTTAAAAGAGGTAGAAGTATAACCAGGGGCATTATCTGTTTTTAACTGTTTTGGAATGCCCACTTTGGCAAAATTTTGTAAGCAATGAGCTATAATATCTTTAGTTTTTTCTCTGGTATGAAGGGAGCCCATCAAAAATCCAGAAGAAGTATCAACTGTAACATGTAAATATTTTAATTTTCCAAATTCTGGCAAGTGTGTGATGTCCATCTGCCATATATCGTTAGGTATCCATCCTCTAGGATTGACTCCAAGATTAATTTGTGGTAAAAAGGTCACACAATTTTGACATTGTTTTATTATTTGTCTAGCTTGTTCCTTAGTTATTTTAAAACACTTTTGTAAAGTATTAGCACTGACATGAAACTTTGTATGAAAATTCGTAGCTTCTTCTAGTGTACAGAAAATATGTATGTCATGTGTAGTTTTATCTCCTAAATCATTGCCCAAACTAAGGGCTCCAGGCAATCCTGTATGTGATGTGCCCTGATATGTCCTATAAAGAACGGATTAGATTTTGAGCTATGTTTAGGACTAGAGTGAAGATTAAGGTTAGTTTTAGGTCTAGGTTTACAGTTAGGGTTACAATTAGAGCTAGTTTTAGGGCTACAATAAGGGCTGTGTTTGTGTGATTTTATTGCTTGCATTTGAGCTATGGGTAATGTAAAAGCTCGGGTTATGGTTATGGCTAGTTTTAGGGTTAGGATTATGGATAAGTCTATTGTTAGGGTTAGGTTTTGGGTTAGGATAAGGTTTAGAGCTAGGGTTTATGTTAGGGTAAGCATCAGTGTTTGGGTTAGGTTTACATCCAGAATTAGGAATAGCATTGGGTCTAGGGGTAGGCTTAGTCTTTGTGTTAGGTTAAGGGTTATTGTTAGGCCTAATTCAAGGTTTTTGTTTAGGGATAGAGCTAGATTTATGACTCTATTTAGGATTAGGTTTGGTCTAGTGCCTGTGTTACTGTTAGGTTTAAGTATTGGTTTACTGGTAGGGGTAGAGTTAGGGTCTGGTTTAGGGTTAGTGTCACGTTTAGATCTAGGGTTAGTGTTAGGGTCAGAATAAGGGTCAGGGTTTGGGTTAGGGCTAGAGCTAGAATGAGATCTGGGGTTAGGTCTAGTAATAGGGTTAGAGTGGGATAGGCTAATCATTAGTGTTAGGACTAGGGAAGCATTAGGGTGAGGGTTTGGCTTAGGGCAAGGGATAGGTTTAGAGGTAGGGTTAGAATTATGGATATGATTAGGGTTAGGGTTAGTCTTAGAGTTAAACCTTGTGTTAGGGCTCGGATTAGTGCTAGGTTATGTGGGAGCATTAAGACCACAGATAATTAAAGAACTTAATTTATGATTAGGGCTACTTTTTGGTTTAGCATTAAGGCAATTTTTAAAGCTAGGTTTAGTGTTAGGATCCAAGTAAGGGTCAGGGTTACTCCTAGGATTAGGTTTAGCACTCCAATTATGGAAAGGTTTAGGGCTAAGTTTAGGGTTAGTGTTTGGTTTATGTTAAGGGTTAGGGTTAGGTTTATGCCTTAGTTTTGTTTAGGGCTAGTTTAGAGTTAGGGCTAGTTTTCTAATTAGCATTAGGATCAGGGCTAATGTTAGGGTGAGCCTTAGGCTTAAGTTTAGGTTTATATTCACGTTTAGGGCTAGGGCAAAGTTTAGGGCTAAGGTTGGGGCTAGGGATAGGGCTAGGTTTTGAGTTATGGTAAGGTATAGGTTTAGAACTTGGGATAGGGCTACAGTGAGAGAGTTATTCTTAGAGCTAGGGATAGGGTTAGGTTTATGGTTGGGGCTAAATTAGGGCTAGGATTAGTTCTAGGTTTAGTGCTAGGGTTAGGGTAAGGTATGATGTTACAACTACATTTTGGGCTAGGTCAAGGTACAAAATTAGGGATAGGGCTTGTGTTAAGGTTATGGTTAGGATTAAGGCTAGGCTTAGTGCTAGGAATAGGGCTATGATTTGTGTTAGGGTTAGGGCTAGGATTACAGATAGGGCTAATGTCAGGTCCAGGGTTATGGCTAGGGATTGTTTTATGGTTAGGTTTACAACCAGATGTATTGTAAGTGTTAGGTTGAGTGTTAGTATCAGCTATGCAGCTATGATATTATTAGGGTCGAAATCAGGGTTAGGGTTTATCTTAGGTTAGGTTTATGATTAGGGCTAAATTTAGCATTCGGGTTAGTGATAGGGTTAGGGTATGGATATGGTTAGGTTTAGGGTTTAGTTTAGGTTTAGGGTAATAGACAGGCTTAGGGTTAGGTAGTGTTAAGGTTAGGCCTAGGGATAGAATCCAGTTCGGTTTATGGATAGGTTAATGGATAGGATTAGAGCTACATTTAGGGCTAGATTATGGTTAGGTTAGACCTGTGATTAGTTTTAGGCCTTGGCTTAGAATTTGGTTAGGGTTATGTTTAGGCTAATAAATAAGATTAGAGTTGGCTAATGGCTAGGTTTATGGTTAGGATTAGGGCCATGGTTTGGTTTAGTTCAATGTTTAGTTTTTTTGTTAGGTTTAGGTTAATTTTAGGGCTAGGGTTAGGGATAGGGTTAAAGCTAGGGTTAGGAATCAGATTAGTGCTAGGTTTTGGTTTAGGTTAGGGATAAGGTAGGACTACAACTATTGTAAGAACTAGAGTTAAGATTACAGTTAGTTTTAGAGATAGCATTAAGTCTAGATCAAGGTCTAGGGTTTAGATTTGGTTTAGGTTTAGGGAGATGATTAGAGATAGGGTTACTGTTAGGGTCAGAGTCAGGGTCAGTGTTACTGATCAGGTTTAGGTATAGGACTTGAATTAGGTCTAGGATAAAAGCTATGTGTAGGGTTAGGTGTTGTGTTAGTCTTATGGTAAGAATTAGGGATAGGGCTAATGTCAGGTCTAGTTTTACCATTAGGCTAAGAATAGTTTAGGGCTATGACTCAATTATTATTATTATTTTTTTAACAGCTAGGGCTAGGGTTATGGCTAGTTTCAGGATTAGTGATAGTGTTAGGACTAGTGGTAGGATGAGATTTAGCCTTAGATTTATTGTTATGTTTAGATGTAGGTTTAGGGATAGGGCCTGCATTAGGATTAATGTTAGGGCTATTTTTAGGGTTATGGTAATGGATAGAGTTAGAAGTAGAAATAAGACTGTGGTGTGATTAGAGTTATTCTTTAGGCTAAGTTAAGGGTAGGTTTAGTGTTAGGGCTAAATTAGGGCTAGGGTTAGCGCTATGGTTAGAGTTAGGTTTAGGCCTATGGTTAGGGTTAAGTTTAGGGTTAGTGTTAGGTTTAGGGTTAGATTTAGGGAAAGGGATGGGGTTATAGCTAGGTTTAGAGCTAAGGTTCGGGTTAGAATTTGATTTAGGGCTAGGGTTGGTGTTTGGGTTTGGATTAAGGCTAGGTTTAGTGCCAGAATGAGTGTATGTGTTAGGTCTATGGCTAATGTCAGTTCTAGGTTCAAAGTAAGTGGTAGTTTTATGGTTAAGCTATGGATAGTCTAGTTTAAGGGATAGGTTTAGGGTAAGGGTCAGGTTTAGATCTAGGTGTTTTATTAGCATCAGGGTCCGGGTATGATTTGGTTTAGGTTAAGGTTTAGAGTTAAGACTTGTATTAGCATTGGGGTTCAGTTTAGGATTAGGGTAATGGATACAGCCAGTTTTAGGGCTAATGTCAGAGTAATGGATAGAGTTTTGTTAGTGGTAGGTTTAGCGTTAGGCCTGTGATTAGCATTTTGTTTAGGCTTATCTTTAGGGTAATGGATAGGGTTAGAGCTAAGGTTAGGGCTAGAGTTAACATTAAGTTTATGGCTAGGGTTAGTGTTAGGCCTAGGGTTAGTGTTAGGATTAGGTTTAGGGTAAGTATTAGGTTTTGAGCTAGGGTTAGGTATAGGGCAATGGTTAGGGTTAGAGTCAGGGCAAGGGTTATGTTTAGGGTTAGTGTTATGATTAGGGAAAGTGGTAGAGTTTGAGCTAGGTTTAGGACTAGGGTGAGGGTTAGGGTTAGTGTTAGGTCTAGGTTTACATTTAAAGTTACAATTAGGGCTAGGTTTAGGGCTAGGATAAGGGCTAGGTTTGTGTGATGTTTATGGCTAGTGTTAGGGCTAGGGGTAATGTAAGAACTCGGGTTATGGTTATGACTAGTTTTAGGGTTAGGGTTATGGATAAGTGTATTGTTAGGGTTAGATTATTGGTTTGGATAAGTTTTAGAGCTAGGGTTTGCCACAGTCTGGCTGGGCACAATTCAGGATCCACTTGTCAAAAGAAACTCAGTTTGTTTTTAGAACACACACACCGCACCACACAGCTCTTCAGGAAAAACCCTCAGAGCCCAACTGCCACCACGGGCTTCCTACAAGCCTCTCACCCTCCCCTACTCCTCCTGCTCTTGAGGCTGATTGGCTGGGTCGCATGAGCAGAGCCAAATAAAAGTCCCCCAATGAGCAGCTCTGTGATCTGAAAGGGTGGGGATATAGCCCAATGAGCATCACTGCAGAGGAGCCAATCAGTTAGCAGCTAGAAGTTGCTGCGGCCGCTGTGAGCCAAACATCAGCTGGCAGCTGGAAGTTTGCTGGCAGCTGGAAGTTTGCTGGTGCACCTTCGGCTGTGGCTCTCATCTCCCCCTCTCTGTTTCAACAACAAGCATGTGACTTAGGGAACGTGCCTGCCCTAGGTTGTCCAATACTACATATGTTTCTTATCCGTCATCAGATGAGGTGACCCCAAGGCGTCAGCCACCTGTCTTAGGTTGGTACCATTGCAATTGGATCTTACCCATCATTGAATACTGGTCCAGCATACAGCCACATCTGTGGATAGGTCTTTGTACCAGCAGGGGGGTGAGGTTCTTTGCCTCACCTCTGTTGGACCCCAAATTTTAGCTGAACGACCATCATAAGCAGAAGGGAGGAGGAAGATACACCAAGCCAATTGACGGCTCCTTTTGGAAAAATTGTACCACCAATGACACCATCAGCAAAAATACCCCAACACTACCACAAGTCGCTGCACCAACAGATAGTTCACAAGGCATACAAGTGAGTTCACAATGCATACAAGTGATACATAGTCCAAGAAAGTTCTGCAAGCAGTTTAGTGATAGCTATTGCAGAAGCTGTAGATTGGTTTTATCTTTGTCTTCAGCGGCACTGGGATGAAGATAGGAATTCTGGAAATAATGGCTAAAGAAAAAAATATGTAACATTCCAGAAGGCACTAAATTTTTTTTTCTGAACAATTTACATTATCTTGAACAGAATTATTAAATATAATGAAAAGGAGAGGTGAAAATAAACAAACAGATCTGTTAACCTCCTTTTTTGTTCACATTTTAAAACAATCCTCAACAGCTGTTTACTCAATTTAAATTAAACCATTTAAATCACAAGAATAAAAAAAATATTTGGATCCATTTTTTCATGAGTGCTCATCATATATGATATATGGACCTACGTACATACAAACATACAACAAAAAACACAAGTGTGCACACATAATATAATACATACAACACATAACATAATAGTAAAGGGCTTATAACATTTTACAGGTGAAATCTCCATTGCAATGTTTAAAAACTC